>NW_008346927.1:1231293-1272355 GCF_000622305.1 Nannospalax galili
CAATGTGGGTTTGTTTTACTTTTTCTTCCACTGTGATACTTTAAGTTTCCCTCAGAAAAAAATTTCATAATTATATTGTCACAAAGTTCAGAAGTTTACAAAACTCTCTAAGATAAAATATGAATTGTATCTCCAAAGTCAAATGTTACTGTATTTTATGGTTGACAAGACAGTGTGCATATATTTCTGTTAAGACATTCTCTCAATATAGGCAAGGAGTTATAATAACCACCACCAGAAAATGTATTTAGAAAGAAAAAGCAAGCCTGATTGAGGATAACATTTCTGGATATGGAAAGGCAATTAGAATTGAACTAAATTTGCACAGAAACTGTTGTGCACATGAGAAAATTTCATCTCCAAACAATTCCCCTTTTAAAGAAAATTTTGTGTTCTTTCTCCTGGTTGCCAAATTACATGTCACTTGTGGTGGTTTTCAAAGCAAAGCATCATTCAAGTTTTACTGGCTTATCTCTAGCCATGAATCACAGCTGAAATTGAGGACAAAGTGAAATTTTGGTTCATGTTTTATTCCTTTTCATTTTCTTTCCAAGGCCTGGCCTTATTATTTTATCTGGGCCAACTTAGATGCTTGAAACGAATGCTTTATTGTGCAGCAGAATGAAGCGAAGTAAGCTGGTTATTTTAACTCTGAAAAGAACAGAGGCAGTCATGCTGCTCTCTAAGATATGCAGTAAGAAATGTGATTTATTAGGCCCCCGAGGTCTCTAGGGCTTCATCCTAGAATGAATGCCTTTCTTGCTTTGTCATTCCTTAGATGAATAACCATGGAAGGTTAGTTATCAGACATGTAGTGAACCTTTTCTAACTGCTGTCTATTTTCCTAAAAGAAAAGCATCTTTGACAGCATGCTCAACTTCAAACGTTTGATGCCTTGTTCAAAGTCAACTCACTAAAAACAATAGAAATATACCTTGTTTTCAAACTTAGTGTGTGTAAGAATCAACTTGGAAATTTGTTAAAAATATAGACTCTTGGGACTGGATAGACGGCTCAATAGCTTAGAGTATTTGCTGCTCTTGCAGAGAATCTAATTTCAGTTCGAAGAACCCATGTCAGGTGTTTCACAACCACTTGTAACTCCTGCTCCAAAGGATCTGGCACTCTTTTCTGACCTCTGTGAGTACTTGTACTTACATGGAGTAGACACACTGACAACACAGACACACACAGACATAGACACACACAGACATTATTTACCACCAAATATTTATTTTGTAAGAAAAATTTTAGTACTTTCAGAATACTGATATACTTAACACACTTTAAAATATACACAATTAAATATTTTTATTTTAAAAGTTAGACTTGTTCTATTATATACAAAGGATTTCCTTGAATCTCTAAGAAATCTGTTTTATTTATTTATTTATTTATTTATTTATTTATTTATTTGGTCTTTTTGATGAGTGCCATGGCAGGCATGTGGAGGTCAGAGGACAGCTTGAATTAGTCAGTTTTTTCCTTCTACCGTGCAAATTCTGGGGATCAAACTCAGGTCATCAGACTTGGTGCCAAGCACCTTTAGTTACCTCACTGAATCCATTTGTCAGGATTGGTTTGCTTATTTCACACAGCATTTCACTCTGTAGTTAAGTGTATCCATGCCATGCAATGTCTGCGGAGGACAGAAGAGGCTGTCGGATCTCCTGGAACTGGAGTTACAGCAGTTGTTAGCTGCCATGTGGGTGCTGGGATTCAAACCCGGGTCTTCTGCAAGAACAGTCAGTGTTCTTAACCACTGAGTCATCTCTCCAGCCCTATTTAATAATTCTTATAAATAAGTAACTAGGTGATTCTAAAACTGGTCCTTAAAACACTCTTTATAACCTTAGGCCTATGCACACTGCTATTTTCTTCTGCCAATGCTATGTGCAGTACACATATGTGTATGAAAAGCTCTGTTAAGACCAATGAGAAGGACAAAACAGTCAGTGGCCATGCATTTTGTGGCTACTTGACAAGCGCATGGCTCCATTTACATGTTTTTCTAACATAATTTTGTTTCCCTTTCTTAGAAGTTGAATGCAAGAACAAAACATTCAGATGGTAGCTTTGCTTATGTGGACACAAGAAATGCTCCAGATAGACTGCACATGGCTGCATAGGCCATTAATCCCAGCCCTTGGGAAGGCAGAGGCAGGCAGATCTCCAGGCCTGCTGGGGCTACAGGGAGACCCTGTCTCAGAAAAACCAAACAAACAACAAAAACCAAAACAAACAGACAAAATAACAAAGAAATAATCCAGATATACAGTCCTCTAAACTAAGCATTACTAAAAGAAAAGAAAGGAAAAAAGAATATTCAGGACTCTGTTCATGTCCCTGCCAGTCAGTCAACCAGTGGGCTCAGCTGACTAATTGCAGCCATACTAAGCAGTCACCATCTTCCCTTAGTGGACTTTCAGTGATGCTCATAATTTTGAATTAGATATTTCTCTCTAGGAAATGAACTCAATGCTGCTGTTTTTTTGTTTTTGTGGCTATGAAAATAGGCATACTTTAAAAAGTAACATACAAAGTGTGGGGTTCAGCTTCCCATTTCCCTACTACCATGTTGTTTTTCTTGACTTTCCCCCTAACCGCCTCCCCTCTTTATCCTTTGCCTGCCCCTGCTTGTCTCCTTCCTGCTCCTGACCACCCACTTCATTTCTGTGTTACATATCTTCCAATACCATCTCTCTCCCCTTCCACTCTCCCTCAAAACCTCTTTTTCCCTTCTCATGGCTCTGTCTCTTTTCTGTTTCATATTTTACATGTAAAAATTCAATCAGAGATTTGCCTATGTTGAAGAATGTTTGATAATGATGACTAATTGAAGATTCCAACAGTAGAGGAAAGGAATTTAAGCTGTTTTATGTTGAATTTTCACGTTTTTCTGAGACAGGGTCTCACTTTGTAGCCCTGGCTGGCCTAGAACTGCGTAAGTAGACTTAGCTGGCTGTCAATTCACAGAGCTCTGCCAGCCTCTGCCTCTGGTGTCCTGGGATGAAAGGTGTGTGGCAGCACATCTGACTAGCTTTCTATCCTTTCTTGACTGTCTTAAACATAGCATAGACTCTAGAACTTTTCTCATGCAGCAATATGAATGATTTGTACAGAAATATTTCTTCAGGAGACATGTGAAAGCAGTAACTGTTCTTGTTATTATTAATGGATTTGATAGCAGCATAATTTCTTTTATCCATCCTATTTTATTAAACAAAATCCATTTTATCATTGATGTGAAATTTTGATTATGACAGATAAACATACTACATCACATATGTAATCGTAAAACTCTTTTATAATGTTATTAAATTCAGTAGGCTACATGAAAATTTCCAGAAGGTGTGTGTAGAGTATGGCACCAAAAGATTTGAAGGTGGGGTCTTTGAGGAAGTGATATTTATAGGACAAAATGAGAAAACCACTAAATGATAGAGGCTTATTAGAAATGATTAATGAAATAGAAGACAGTTAGATGAAGCAGTATTTTGAGAATTAAAGAGAAGTAATACTCTAGTCCCTGAACGTGTCATTAAATTAAGCAGGGATGGTTACCGGTAACCATGACAACAGCACTTTCAAGAGAAAGAGGCAGAGATAAAGTTGAAGTGGGCCGGAAGTGTTTGGTGGGGGGTTTGCAGAGCCAACCAAAGTCTGAGAAGAAATTGGGCTTTATTGTGCTTGATGTACTAGTAGAGAAAAGTGACGATACAGAAGAAAGCAAGAGGAACAGATGGAGCTGAGTCCTGAATTAAACGAAAGGCTTTGTATTGGCCTTTAAATAGAAAATTAGTTTAAACCGGAGTTAGAGAAAAACTTTCTGACATTAGAGAAAAGGAGTTGAAAGTAAGTGTGATATGCATTACCAGGAATTCTTGGTTCTTCTTCAATACATTACAAACTTGTCAAAGAAAGAATATACTAAATTATATATGGTCATGCACAGGAATCATGCAAAGCGGCATTCATAGCACATCATTAATGATCAGAGATGTAACTTGCAACTATACCATTCTAAAGTGTTAAGATCTGTCACCAGCATGAAGGAATAGGTGATCGATCATAAGACATGCCCATTGTGCTAATCACCAAATCTATGATGTATATGAGTGGAGACCATCCATCACTGAATTTGTAGATGTTCTTGCATTTTCTATATGATTTTCAGTAAGTTTCTATCCAAAGCTCTTCAATTACAGGATTATTGCTGTAGAATCATATTACATATTACTATTCAAATTCTCTTTTTAAATTTGGCTTATTATTTTTATTTTATGTGTATGAGTGTATTGCCTGCATGTGTGTAAGTGCACTAGTGTTGTGCAATGCCCATAAAAGTCAGGAGGTGTCAGATTCTCCTAGAACTGGAATTATGGCTGGTTGTTAGCTGCCATGCAGGTGCTGGGAATTGAGCCCAGGTCCTCTGCAAGAGCAGCCAGTGCTCTTAACCACTGAGTCATCTCTCCAGTCCCTCTAAGTTCTCTTTTGTACTAAAAATATTTATTCTCATTAGTGTCTGGAGTTTGGATATAAACATTTGTTTATTTAGCTGTCCAATTTTTAACTCATTTTCTCTAGAAAGAACTTAGGGGAGTCACTAATATTAAGAAAGTTGTACACTGTCTTCTTTAGGACATGTTTAAATGTGTGATTGAAATAGGAGAGATGGCTGGGTATGGTGACCCACCTGTAGTCCCCGAACTAGGGAGGCAGAGGCAGGTGAATCTTTGTGAGTTCAAGGCCAGCCTGGTCTACATAGTGAGTTCCAGGCCAGCTAGGGCTAGAGGGAGACCCTGGTTCAAAAAGACAAAAAAAGAAATAGCAGAGATGACCCTGTAGTAAGGAAGGGACTTATGAATGTAACTACCATCATTTTCACATCCACACACACAGCTGTGAGTACATAATGATCAGGGATTTAGGAACATTTATTACATTTTTGCCAGAAGCAAACATCTGGAATTCTAGCTAATGAATTCAGCTATTCTCCATCTGTTTTGTCCTGAACTCCTATTTGCTATGCAATTATGAATGAGAATTTTTTTTTTTTGGTCTTTTTGAGACAGGGTCTCCCTGTAGCCCCCGCTGTCCTGTAACTCACTATGCAGACCAGGCTGGCGTTGAACTCACAGAGCTCTGTCTGCCTCTGCCTCCCAAGTGCTGAGACTACAGGCGTGCGGCACCACACCTGGCTATGAATGAGAATTTTTTTTTTTGGTCTTTTTGAGACAGGGTCTCCCTGTAGCCCCCGCTGTCCTGTAACTCACTATGCAGACCAGGCTGGCGTTGAACTCACAGAGCTCTGTCTGCCTCTGCCTCCCAAGTGCTGAGACTACAGGCGTGCGGCACCACACCTGGCTATGAATGAGAATTTTTTTTTTTGGTCTTTTTGAGACAGGGTCTCCCTGTAGCCCCCGCTGTCCTGTAACTCACTATGCAGACCAGGCTGGCGTTGAACTCACAGAGCTCTGTCTGCCTCTGCCTCCCAAGTGCTGAGACTACAGGCGTGCGGCACCACACCTGGCTATGAATGAGAATTTTTTTTTTTGGTCTTTTTGAGACAGGGTCTCCCTGTAGCCCCCGCTGTCCTGTAACTCACTATGCAGACCAGGCTGGCGTTGAACTCACAGAGCTCTGTCTGCCTCTGCCTCCCAAGTGCTGAGACTACAGGCGTGCGGCACCACACCTGGCTATGAATGAGAATTTTTTTTTTTGGTCTTTTTGAGACAGGGTCTCCCTGTAGCCCCCGCTGTCCTGTAACTCACTATGCAGACCAGGCTGGCGTTGAACTCACAGAGATCTGTCTGCCTCTGCCTCCCAAGTGCTGAGACTACAGGCGTGCGGCACCACACCTGGCTATGAATGAGAATTTTGAAAGTACCGGAACTTACAACCTTAGGTCGTAATAATCAGTGCTATATTAGCTTGGTGACTTGCAAGACGCAATGTTTGAGAGTTCAAAGAGAAAAATTCCTTGTATTTGTTTAGTGGCACGTTACCTAACAGTATTTATGAATGAATCTACTAAAAGCTATTCTTTTTTGTAAGAGAAATTATATTTATAACCTTGCTAATCAAGCGAGGGAAAACACTGGTTTGAGTCAGAATTTTAAAGCATTTAAAGCAAGGGTGACTATAACACTTGCAAATATGCATTAGATTGAAATTAGAATTAGCTTTAGATTGAAAGTGCTTTATAAGAGTAGGCTTTAGGAAATATTATATATAAAATAACGTAAGTTAATTGTCAGTGAATTGCTGCTTCTAGAAATACCAAGAATGTTTTAAGATTTCTCATATTATTGCCTTGAGAATCTAACATTTGACAGATCTATGAAAAGAGAAAAACATGCTCTCTTCTTTGCCAGCTCTGCAGATGTGCTGGACTGGTAATGCTGTTAGAAATATGTGTAATGGTGCATGAACTTCCAACACTGAACATACATGCTTAATCAATTCTACGTCATCACAAATATTAACATTCCTATTTTCTTCAATTCTAACATCATGTTTAAAAGAATATTTTGATTGAACTGTTTTATTTTTGTTTCAGAGAACACAGTATGCTTCCTGTTGCAAAGAAGCATATGTGTGTGTCTATATTACTCATAGACTTTCATGGCTAAGTAGAAACACAGCAGAACACCTTTGAGCAATGCAATATTTTATTCAACAAGTATTTTACTTAATATGTATCCCTTCCACTTTGTTGTGCTTTAATATTAAATAAACACGTTAGAGAACTGACAAGTGCCCAGGAATTCATCAAATTGAAGATAAAAACTTCTTTTCATCTGTAAGACACATTTAATTTCAAAGTTTCATACATATGCATATTAAATTTAAAAATATAAAAATCTCTTATTGTGCATTGCTATATATTCCTCTGCCACCACTTGCCACTTCCGACAATGGCATCAGATCCCATGGAACTGGAATTATAGAAGGTTGTTAGCTGCCATGTGGGTCCTGGGAACTGAACCTGGGTCCTCTGGAAGATTAGTAAAAGCTGGGTCGTCTCTCTGGCCCAAAATCAAAATAATTCTTAAAGTTTATCTAGAAGGAGAAACAAATTCATTTCTTTTATATCATATCTTTTTCTTTCCTTCACCACTGGGCCATTTCCACAAAGCTCAGGTTTTTGGAAGTGTGCCTCAGAATGTAACTGAACTTACATGTTGAATATAAAATTGGTCTTTGTGAGGAAAAAATAAAGCCTTACAGAGAACATAAAGGTGTACTGCTAGTCATCTTGACTGGAAAAAATTATGGAATTGGTTCAATTCTTGAATTAGAAATATAAAAGAGGAAGGACTTTTCTGGAAATAAATACTTGAGTATAAATTTTAGGCCTAGTTTGAGGGGTTTCTTATAAAATTTTACTTTATAAAAATTAGTAGAAATTCAGTGACAGTATATCTATCCTAAATGATGAGGCTGTTTTGCCACCAAGCCTCTGAAATTTTACAAATTCCATAGACAGACAGGACCCCCACTACCAGCAAGTACCCTGGTAACAAGTCATTTGGTCACACATTTCTTAATGTATAATATATGTGGTCACCAGATCTTGTAGATATTTTCAAATATGAATAATTACCGCTTGGCAAAAAGTCCTTTTCCTCATCTATAAATTTTGCATGGTTGTTGAGTTTGAAGTTATGAGGTCTTATATATGCTTTGTACCTGAGAATATTAATTTAAGAATTTTTATTATTGGTAGCAAATCCAAATATGTATCTTTTCTGGATGGATAAACTCAGTTATTTGTAATTTTGGAAAAAAGCCTGTGCTTCTTCTTGTGGAATAAAAGCTGATCAAACGTTAATAGAAAAAGTTCACTTTTGAATATTCGAGACACGGATCTATTGAAATTCTCACCAGGGTTTCAAGGTCATGGTTTGCAAATCGATGCTTCCATCGACCTTAGACATGTCAAAAACTCCCCCAAAGAATTTAATAACCCGAGAGGCATAGCTTGTTAATTAGGAAAGATTTTATTACTCTAGCCCAAATCCTCTAGTCTGTGTAAGTTGAGCTCGCTTTCCTTTGAAAAGGGACAAATCATAGATCAGAACAGTATTTTGGAATACAGTCTTCATGTAAAGCGGGAACTAATTTAGAAAATAAAATATGGCAAACTGGTTTTTCTTTTTATCCCTTAGTGCATAGTTTTTCTTTCCTTATTTTATTTGTCCACAGAATATTCCTAAAATCATTTTTCCCATTGGCAATGGAAAAGAGAAACACTGTTTCTAAGATTTTTGTGTTAATTTAGCTCTAAGTACATGGTTAAGCAAAATCAGATTTCTTTCACTTTTTGTTTGAAGATGTAAATATTCTTTTCGAGCATCCGAAATCTTCTCCTGAAATTTCCCAAATGTACTCAAGAGATGAAGGAAGTAAATTTGATTTGTTCTGATGGATTCAGAATTGAATTGTGCTGCAGTTTGGACAGGAAGACCAATGACTATGTTATTACTTAGAAGGGATGTTACTGATGAATGAGGATCTGAATAGAACTCATCATTGATTTGACAATTTCAAATTTCTTTCCATTGTATAAATATACAATTATCAGTAAATGTATTACCTACAAATATTGAAGAGAAACAGTTTTAGGTTACAGGGTATTTAGGTGGATGGTGTGCACACTTCTTAACTCATCCTAATTTTAATCATTTAATGTCTTTCCCCACAAAATGCTCCTCTTCCTTTTGGATTTCTTAATATGCAATCATTATAACCAACTTTCTTAAACTAGGAAATCTGGGATCACAAGAATCCTTCCTTTCTGCCATTTTTTTCTGAATTAATGGTATGTTCAACAATGAATCTATTGCTGTAATGATTTTAAAATCCAATCCTTTATCATTTCAACAATTTCTAACCAATTCTAGACCACTAAACTCTCTTTTTCTTTGTAATTTACTTTTTACAGTTTTTACTTTTTACACTACTTTTTACGGTGATTTTTATAATTACACAATTAACTGATTACATCCCCTTTTTAGAAAACAAAGTTAAAACTAAGAGGAGACTATGCATGCATTTCTTTTTTATATTTTATTTATTATTTTTATTTTATATGTGTGAGTGCATGCCTACATCTGTGTAAGTGTTCCCATATCATGCAATGCCTGAAGAGGTCAGAAGTGGTCACCAGATTTTCCTGAAACTGGAGGTTGTTAGCTGCCATATGAATGCTGAGAATTGAATCCAGGTCTTCTGTAAGAAGCAGTCAAATGCTCTTAACCACTGAGCCATCTCTCCAGCCTCATACATACATTTCTTAACATCTGTGATTTCTGAATCTCAAATCTTGTTTTCCAAATCCATTTTCAGTTTTATTTGATATCCTGATTTTCTCCTTTCTTACCAGCATCTGGATCATAGGATAGTGAGATGGTAAACAACTGAGATGGGCTTTCCCACTGCTGAAGATGATTATCTGGAGACTTTTAGGGCACAAGGTAGGGAGGAAAATTCCAGAAGGTACCTGGTGATTTCTTTCAGTAGAGCTGACAGCGTAAAGTATGTGAGGAGACTGGAAAACATGAATGAAGAGGGAACTGCACAGAACATTTCAGGCATGTGCAAAGGAGGCCCAGCTTGGGGTTTCCCACTCATCTTCCCATAAAGGGAAAAGACCACTGTCTCAAATGTTGAAAAAATACTGACATTCAAACAGAAAAAGTCCAGCCCACCCCCCATTACACAAGAAATTAGATAAAATCATCAAAAGATGTCAATCATATTAAGAAGCAAGAAAATATAGCCTAAGAAGCAGAAGAAAAATAAAAGAACCATAAACAAGTGCATATAGTGTAAAATAAATGATACTTTGAAAAATTGAAAAGATCCACACTGGGAGATAAAACAACTGAAAAATGTGTCTGATATAGAGCTGGTATTGATGACATATGAAGAACTCTAAACAACAGCAATAAACAGACAAGTACTTTAATTTTAAAGTGAGCAAAGGGATATGGTTAGATATTTGTCCACAACATATAAAATCAGCCAATGAGTACATGAAAAAAATGCTGACCATCATTAGTTATCGAAGATGCACAAAGCCATGGTGAGAGGCCATATCACCTCTAGTAACATAGCTCAAGTAATAAAGGGGTGGACAGTACAATGTATGGGTGAGGATGAATGAAACTGGAACTCATTCTTGTTAATGAGAATGTAAAAATTTATAACCACTTTGGAAAAGACTTTGACATCCTTAGTATATTAAATATAGAGTTAGCATACAACACACAAATTCTTCTTCTAGTTGTATATTCCAAAGAATTGAAAGCATATAGTAAAAGATAGGCTTGTATACAGATACTCATAGCAGCATTATTCATAGTGATCAGAAAGTGAAAACCCTCACACAAATACTAATCACCTGAGGATTGAATAAATACAATACAGTAAACTCACACAAGATATTATGATTGACCCTCAAAAATCAAGTATCGGTTTATACTACAATAGGAGTGAGCTATGCAAATATGCTAAGTAACAGGAGCCAGATATAAAATGACATATATTATGTGATTCTATTTATATCTACAGATATAGAATGTAGATGGGTGATTGCTAAGGACTGTGGAGAGGGAGCTATTGGAAGTGACTATAAGGTAGTATGGAAGTTTCTATTAGGTGATAAAAATGTATTAAAATCAGATTGTAAATAAGGCTACATACTCTGTGAATAAACTAAAAACTACTGGTCTGTGTCCTTCACAGTGGTGAATTGTAAGAAGGGGGAAATTATCTCAATGGTACCATTAGGAAAGACACTGATGATATGAACAACAAAAACTCACTAAAGGTACTGAGCTTACAAGAGAAAATGTTCTTACCAAGAAAATCCCTAGCTCAGATGTCTCCTCCACTCGTAGTTTCTAGTAAAATGTTTGGAAGGAATAATATTGGTCGTACAAAAATTCTTCCATAACATAGATGAGGTAAAAATGTTTTCTAGCTCATTTTGTAGTTTTTGCTCTGCAGTTTTCATATCTTATAAAAATATGAAAATAGAAGACACAGAAGGAATAGGAGATATGAAAACCACAGATCAGCATTGTTTATGAACAGAGACTCCAAAGTCATTTCAAATATTAAATTGAATGTAAGCAAATACAAATGGCATAATATATGGTGATCAATTGAGACTTATCCCTGGAATGTTAAGTTAAAGTTACCATTTGGAAACCACAGTCCCCACATTAACAAATCAACAAAGGGTAACAATGTAATTTTCTCAACACATACCAAAATGACTCTTCATGCTTGAACTTCTAAGCAAGCTAGAAATGAAGGGAACATGTTTAATTAGTGTTTGTTAAAACTTTGCAGCTAGCATCACACTTGATAAAAATCTGAATGCTTTCCATTAAGATGGACAATAGTTTCCTTTCATCACTTCAATATTTTATCACTAATTCGTTTTGGAGGAAGACCGGCTTGGTTCAGTTAGTATAGGCGTATTGGTCAGCCCCTGACTAAGCCTCTGGGGTAGAGGGAGTGCTAAGGAGTTCTCGTGGTAACATGGTTTGGTTTACTTTTACCATTTTTAACCATCCGCCTCATTTTTACTGTTTTTAAAAGTGCATTCTGTTGGGTGATAGATGTGCTGGATATCCTTAGTGTTTCCAGACCTCTCCTCTCTTTGCGCTCTAGTTCTGCCTTCAGTGTGCTGCATTCTTTGGCCTCCACTCGGTAGGATTTAGCCCTTGGAAAGACCAGAAGATCTGAGGTATCTGTTTATTCCTGTGTCTCCTAAGCTGACAGGGGACTACAAGCCCCTCCCAACTACCTGCATCTCTTCCTGACAACTGTCTGAATTTCTTCAGCCTTCTCCCAGTTCAGTGACTAAAAGGGTACCTGAAGTCCATGCCCTTACTCCCTCTCCTGATAGCTGTTAGTGATGTTGAAACTCATTTAGTTCAGTTTAGTTTAGTTTGTCTTTTTAAGTACCAAATGATACTGACTTGTTGACAGTTCCCAAATAAGGAAAATCTAGTTTTGATTTCAGGAGCAAATCATTTTTTACATTTACAGTAATTTTTTGATGTTAGCTTTTTCTGTTGATTTTGATCAAGGTAAACTTTATAGAATCATGAGTTTTTCTCAACATTTTATTAATTATGAGATCTAGTATTCTTTGGGTTATAATTCAACTTTGTATTTTAACTGATTATGAGACTGCATATAGTGAAGATAATCTGAACAGTCATGACCACTGTAATAGTAACACTATAGATATCATTTTCCCTCTTTGTCTGGGAGAGCTGGGATTGCTTTTCATAGATGAGTTTTTTAAATTTCAGTTTTAAATTAATTTTCTCCATGTCCTTTGACTGGAGTACATGTAAGCTTTCCTGAGTTGTATTAAAACTAGGTCCTCTGTTATTCTGAGGGTTATTGGTAGAATTCACATGCACATTAAATTCAGTGTTTACAATATCTTTGTTTTTATAGTTTATAGTCTCATTTAATCATTATTACATATAAAAAAGTCTTATATATTAAATTTTACAGTTAAGACACAATTATTAGAACATATAAACAGTTTCCAGATTTTATTATTCACATTCATTGCACCTGCATATATGATCTATATTCTATGCTTTCAGATGGTAAATTTGAAAAATTGCATTGAACATAATCAAGTATGAATTTAAATTTACCATTTTATGTACATGAAAATGCTCATTTGAAATATAACTGCTAACTAGTAGAGAACTTTTATGTATTATCAGCTTGGCTGTTTATAATTATGCTATGATACCTGCAATATCAAAAGCCTTAACCCAAGTTCCTTCAATAAACTTAAAGTCCTTGGTTAGAAGTAGCTAATTATTTTTTAAAAGAATCATTAAACTTTCAGGTTACAAAAAAGGAGGAGCATAATACATTTAATAAAATCTGTAATAACAAAGCAGTTGTACATGTGAACTCACAGTGGTTGTGACAGCATGCACAAGACTTGTGCAAGCTCAAAGTAGACAGAATCCTTGAATCGAGCAGGGAGGTAGCAGGATTTCCCACCCCTAACTAAGGATCTATTACAGATCTGACAGCTGCTGGGACAGGAAGAGTCAGTTTTGTTCAGGAATGTGACCCCTGGTAGGTCCACCAAACTCTAGTGGATGACTATACACCCCAGTATTTGGGCAGCACAAACTGGACTCAATGGATTTAAAAAAATACATAAGGACATGAAGTTGGTTGAGTAGGGAAAGGGAGATGGATTTCAGAAGATTTGAAAGAGGGTGTAAATATGATTAAAACAAATGGTATGAAATTCTCAAAAAATTAATAAAAATGACAAAACATCTTTAATCAATTTTTGTAATATAGTAATGCTAATTATTAATCCAAATCTGTATGATTAAATATTCAAGGTTACTACAAAAGGCAATTAACCAGCTAGAGGATATGGATTTCAATGTAAAAGGTAGTGAGACGTGAATTCAGGCAGCAACAGACAGCAATGGTGATCTCAAGAAGAATGGGGAATGTGGATTAGTAGGAGAGCTATTGTTAAATTTATGTTCCATGTATTTATGAGTTTTGTGCAGTCAGTTTAGTTTAATGAAACTATTTAAAAGTGTGCACTTGTATCACTTTGTGGAAAATTATTGTGTAATGAAAATATACCACATAACACTTTTTAAATTGTATAGGTAATTTCATGTATATGATCCCTTATGTAATTTGAAACTCCTAACGTCTCAGAGGAACACAGGACAGAGGGAAAGCAAGAGGAAAAGCATAGGCTAGAACCAAAGTTTACCAATAACTATCTGATTCACATAAATATATTTTTTCCTTCCCCAAACACCTTTGTATTCAGAAATTTTCTTTTATTTAATTATATTTATAGTAAAAATTGCTGGAGGGAGGACATCACGGTGCTGAACTTTGAGAGCTCATGGCCACATCTCTCTCTCTGTTTCCTGGACCTGCTTGAAGTTGTAAGAGCTCAGCTTTTTGCTCCGGCCACCTCCTGTCACACTTTGCCTGCCAGAATGGACTTTATCCCTCTGGAAATGTAAGCCCAAAAAACTCTTCCATCTGTAAGATTTCTTGGACGTGATGTTTTAATCACAGCAACACAAAAGTAATTAATACAGCATGTGTATGACAGAGGGCTGTTGCTGTGAAGAGTCTGAGCATGGTTTGGGGAGGAATGCAAAAGACTTTTGAGGTTTGGACTTGAACAGCAGCTCAATGCTGCCAGCAGAGTTTAACAGGCCTTTGTAGTAAGAGCCTGGAAGAAAGGAGTTCTGAGAGCTGCACAGTCCCAAAGGTGAGGGAGGACTTAAACAGCAATGGGATATTTTGCCTGGGAATTTGACTGAGGAAAAATTAAAAAGCAATGGACCAGTTTCTTTGGTAGAGGAAATTTCAAGATAGCTTAACATTGGAAATGTGGCTTAGTTGTTAATGGTGAATATTATGCAAATCTACAATGAAAAAGAACAAAAGAGGTGGAAAGAAATACAAACCATGCAGTTGGAGAGGAAAGGAAGGCTATGATGTTTTCAACAGCCAAGACATGTCCTGGAAGAGATGCTCTCTTTGATCAGGAGATTAAAGCCATGAAATTGAGGCTTCCATATTGAAATGGAAAGACCATCCTTGGGGAAGACCCCACCAAGATAAGCTTCCAAACTGTGACAACAAAAAGCCTAAAGAATTTTATGCTTCTAGATTTTGAGACTTCACAGTTGTATTGTTTTATATTGTCATATGAACAGCATATTGGGGAAAAAGAAATGGGAAAGTTTATGGTTCAATAGTGATGCATTTGTGTGTCATGCTGATGAGGAGTCACTTTTGCTGGACAGCTTCATTTCTCAACTTGACACACCAAGAGAACCTCAGTCAAGGAATTTCTTCTACGGGATTGGCCTGTGACCAGGTTTATGGGTCATTTCCTTGATTGTTGAGTGATGTGGGAGGGCCCAGCCCACTCTGGGCAGTGCCATCCCTGAGTAAGTGGTCCTGTGTTGTTTGAGAAAGCAGGCTGAACACAGACCAGAGGAGCAAGCCAGTAAACAGCAGCATTCCTCATGGTTTTTGCTTCAGTTTCTGCATCCAAGTTCCTGTCTTGAGTTCCTGTCCTGACTTCCCTCAACAGTGAACTGTCCTTTGGAAGTATAAAATAGAATAAACCCTTTCCTTCCTAAGTTCTTTCAGCCAAGAATGTTTACACAGCAATAGAAAACCAAACTAAAATACCTCTCTGTTTTAAGGTCCAAAACGTTAATTACTTTTGGAAAATTCCCTTTTCCATGAAACATGACAAGTTTGAAGATATGATTTAGAAGACAACTATGCCCACTACAGTCACAGTTAAATGCCACTGCACTTAGTGGCTGGCTTTTGTTTGTTTGTCTGTATTTTGAGGCAGGATCTCTCTGTAGCCCCAGCTGGCCTGGAACTCGCTATGTAGACCAGGCTGTCCTCAATATCACAGCTATACCTGACTCTACCTCCCAAATGCTGGGATGAAAGGCACACGCCACCATGCCTGGCCTGTAGTTGTTCGGTTTAACAAAAGTACTCCAGATTTTCTAAATTTGTGTGTGCTAAAGAATGTACATACTATTTGAGAATGCAATCTGCAATAAACTATAGTAAAGTTTGTATTTATTCTTTGATTTCTGAGTTGATGTTGAGAGCCATATGTATTAATATGTCAATAAAACTGCAATTCTGTTTCATGTGAAATATTCCCTTGTTTATGCAGTGAATCATTGTGCCTTTATTTGGGGCATCTTAGCCAACTTTCTCCATCACTGTGTGAAAATTTGTAATCATCTAGTTTTGTTCATTTTGGTAGACAGTATTCTAAGTACTGCAATTGCCTGCAAACCTTAGGCTTTATCTCAACACATGCTTATTTTAGTTATATCTTGAAGGGTGTGCTGCACACGAATGCCTTGCTGCATCCAAACAGCAGTGATGCAAAAAGCATAACAGATGGAATGGATTTGTCTGTGAATGGCAGATGTTGGGCATTCATTCAGGATTACAAAATGAGTTAAGGGGTGGACTGGATCTGAATTGCGCATTCTTGCTTTTCTGTCTCATTTTACTTGCTTTTGGCCTCATTTATCTATCACGTGCATTTTTATTACTCTGAGAAATCTTTTACAAGATATTGAAAAATTGTATGGTTTAAAAAGTAAAGATTTTCAAGTTAAATACAAAATCTGTGTCCTTGAAAATGCAACATGTGTACATGGCTGAGAATGAGTTAGTTCTTAGCCACATCTTTACAAGTTTCTTGTTGATATGCTCATCTGTTTCTACGCTGTAATAATTTCTTTACACTCACTAGGACATAACGGAAGAGTGATTCATCTTTCCAGCCTTCACATTTCCCACTGCTGGCATAGCACAAAGCTAGCACTAAAATGATGTTGATTATTTAACTAAGTGCATCATTTATTCATTTATAATACATGGAGGTATTGTATGACAATCATGTGCTAGTCCAGGTTAGGCCACAGTATAAAAGAGATTGAGAATCTTAAAAATGTCTATTACCTAGTTGAAAAGAACAACATGTAAATAAGCTATTGCTATACAATTGTAATTGTTATCATTAAAAGTGTTAAATGAACATAAGACTGAGAGGCCTTAGTAAGGCTGGAGACTTGGAAGAGGAAAAAGTAAATACATGTGTATCTTTCATAATATACAGTATGTGTGTGTGTGTATGTGTGTGTGTCTGTGTGTGTGTGTGTGTGTGTGTGTGTGTGTATACGTGCATGTGCATTACTGATGTTTAGGACCTATTTTTGAATGATACTTCAGAATCAATAAGGACAGGTCCACACATTTAAAACTTGACAAGTGTCTGTAAAGGATAAACTGACAAAGACGTATCATGTAGATTGGATGAAAGCTAATGGCTGACATATGACGGGTACTACAAAGAATTTAAGAAGCGTTACATAGACTTGCTGATTTTTGTAAATTATATAAGGGATTTATTTATGCCTATATTTTATGTATTTATCTAGTCTAACAAATACCTAAATTACTAATCTACCATGAATTTCTGTTTTCCAAACTATGTTAAGATCCTAGGCATACTACCACTATTAACTTGTTGGTATAGTGATTATTTTGCCCATTCATACATTTTGTCTCTAACAAACCCTTTTCATTCTAATTTTTTGACAGAAAGTCAGATTCCAGAGACTCAGCTTCTGTATTTGGTGTCTCTTGCCATAACGCATTATCACACTCTAGCAGCTGGAGATGACATCCACTTGTTATCTTACAGTTAATAATTTCATATTACCCTCCAGCCCTTTTTCTGCTTTCCTCTCACTGTCTTCTATTTCAAATTATGTACACAGGAAACATCTATGTGCCAAGCGCCATGCAATGCACTGCAATAAAATGACCCTGTTTGAAGAAAATTATCGATAAAATATATGCATGAGAGAAAATTATAAAAAACAAATGACCGTACAAATTTTTAGTGATTTTCAGTAGTCAGTACTTGGTAAACTGGATCATCAAGATGGAGAAGATCAATGTAAGACATTTCATCATCTATTAAGAGGCACTGGATATTTATTTCCAGGCTACCTGGAAGTCATGGCTGATCTGTTTGCAGGAAGACAAATCTTTCATAACATGCTAGTGTCCCACTCCCTGCTGCTTGGCTGTGCAGTATACTCCCACAATGGTGAGGATGTGCTTGTTGACTTTGATTTTCTACTGTTTATTCATTTACCCTGAGTTTCATGACCTGCCTTCTTAAAGCAGCAGTTTGATGGGTACTGAGGTGAGTAACCATGGGAGAGAGCAAGTGTAATTGGCTTACAAGAGTTTCAAGCTGGCATTTTGGTAAACTTAGTATGAATTATGCTGGAAATACTATTCAACCTGCTTGTCCAATCCTCAACTTGCTAAAGTGGATGAAGGCTTGCATATTTTGTGACAATCTGACCTTAGTTTTGTGAATCAATATCAATTAAAATACTGAGAGGCGTGAAGTCATAGATCTGATTAGCAGGTGAGAGGCTAACTGCATCTTCACTGGAGAAAACATGGAAATAAATAAGGCACGAATCAGTAGATAATGGGGCTCTCTACTCATGGTTATCTGATTATATACATTTCCTGTTGCCTCCCACATGAAATTAATGAGTTTCAAGCTTACCTCATTTTTTAATAACACACACTGGAAACCCCTGGGAGGCTTGAATATTTATTTTTTCCCTCTTGTAAGATTTGAAGGAACAAACTCTAGATCTGATTCTTTTCCTTCTCAGTAACAGAGGAAGATGAGCATGGTTCACAGAATGTAAGTCTACAATTCATGTTGATTTTTGGCAATAAATAATGTTTTCTTTGAGTCCCTTTTTCTAGTAGGTATTTATATTTTAGACTGCAAGTGACTGCAGTTCAGCAGGTATTTACTTGCTTGCCTTATTTTTTAAATTAGGTTTTGGAATTGTAGAGTGATGAAGGATTTTAGAGGTCCAAATCCAACAGTGCTGCCATCTTGTTCTCCCGGGGCCCGAATTTTCAGCTGTGAAGCTGGATGCAAGAACTGACTTCTTTGCATTTTTACACTGATTCTGACCTTAGGCACACATATTCATATAATTTGATGTTGAATGCATTTCTATTCCTGAATGAGTACAGAGAATAGATTTCTATTCTAAGCCATAGATAATTAAATGCAATTTCAGTTTTTTCTCTTAATTTCAGTTATTCTTTATGCATTAACTTGATGATTATTATATGGACGAATTTTCTCTATCATCCTATTGCTCACTTAAAAACCTATAATGTCAATATTCATGTCTAAAATATTGTAATAAATGTGAGTTTCACTAGAAATAAGAGTAGGAGAAAATAGATGGCAGAGGTACTTTGAAATATGAATTTTCCACAATAACGTATTTGAAACTGGACTATTCTATTTCATGACTAGATATATCCATGCTATACCACTTTGATTTCATATTAGAAATGCATTTATCATTATGTATAAATGACTTTGGCTTGTTTTTCTTGGTCAGTTTGGTGATAAGTACCAGCCCTATATTGTTAGATGACTGAAGACAGACTATCCACCAGGGGTAACTGTGGAAGAATATTTAAAAGGGAATTTAATAAGCAATTCCAAACTGATAACTTATTTGAGGACTGCACTGGGTTGAGTGTGGACCCTCTCCTCTGAGATCCTTGTCATGAGACCCCGTACTTTCTCCATTCCATTTTTCTTCAAAGTAGACACTCATCGGCATCATTTTTTGAAGATTCTAGGCTTCCTCTTTTTCTCCTACCTGCTAGTTTAGAGTGTCGTCGTTGGATGCCCCACATTTTGGTTTCTGTCACTTCTCATCTTCGTGATTCTCATTCTGAAGGAATGACTTCTATGAAGCTATTATTTGGTGAGCAAAGCCCCATAGATTTTGATCATCTAATAAAGAACAATATAGCTCCTGTCTCATACTTTTCCTTTATGTTTTCTGATTATAATGCTCCATTATTAATTTCAAATGATAAGTGAAATTAAATAAAATAGATCACAGAACTGCTAGTTTCTTCGCCTTTCCATAGAGCCCTTTGGCAATGTTCCTTAAATACCAAGCTCTTTTTTCTCTTGTCAACAGTTGGAGAATTGACCTTTTTCTCTAAAAGCAACCAAGAAATCCTATAATTTTCAATATTTCTTGAATTTAATTTGAGGTACATTTTCAGCTAAAACTGTCATGTAGCTACTAATTCTCACTTTGTTAAAATGTGGCTTTTGCCAGGGTACAGAGATTGTTACTACTGTATTCTGTAATTTCCACTGTGAGAGTCCATTCTTAAATCCTTATGACAAGTGCCAAACTTCCAAACTAACCAAGACAAACTAGGAAGAAAAAAATATATATACTACGTTAACTAATGTAGACCATGTTTAACATGGTCTTGCTTTAGTAAGCATTATGAAAAGGTTTTTTGAAATGTTTATTACACATGAGGCCTTCTTTTTCTTCTTTTAAGCTGTCAGGGTCATTCAATGTAAATTATAGAGGGAACCGTTAGCTTTCTATCATATGGTTAAAGAATACAAAGGAATGTTTCATTCACAAAAGTCTGGCTAGGGCTCCTTTGATATCTCTGAATATAAATTACCGGTGGGCTAAGGGGAAGTTCCCTTCATATTAATGGCTGTGAGTTCTAGAGACTCACTGGCTGGGTGTCTAAACTCGGAGACCTTTAAATCTTTAAGATCTGAGAATTAGAGGCTTTTGACTCAAAACATTCAAACTCAAAGGTTTATTACTCTTGGAGCTAAAGACAGGAGCTTAGTACTCTGGCTTAAGAGTGCCAGCATACAATGTCTAGAGTTACAGGCCCTGAGCTTTGGCCCTTGGAACCCTGTGTGTAGTAACAGCAACATGGCATTCTCATAACTTCATCACGCACCTTCTGATCTTCATAGCCTCTTATGTTTTGTGGCCCCAGTTTCCCTACCATCTCTTGAGCTTCCAATACTTCCACTATCCTTTGAACAGATTCTGCCCTTAATCACTCCTTGGAACTCTTCAGCTCTAAATGTTATCTCAAGAACTCGGGGAAGGGGCCCTTAGGACTTCAGAACTTGTAGCTGCATTTTACTTATACGGATTTCAGCTTGGGGTATCAGGGACCTTGACTCCTGGCCTCTTTATGGGATTTTTTTAGCTGCTTTGGTTTGACTCTGGAGCTTTTCAGGCATTTCCGTGCTAAAATTGCTGCTGTTACTGTTGCTGGGTGGAAGCCTCAGGCTTTCCTTTTTTCTTATTGTTCTTCAAACAACCGTGCCTGCTCTACCTGTGATAGACAAGTAGCAAATGATCATTTAGAAAAGCTTTTACTGGGCTTAATGCTGAAACTCAGGGAATACTATACAGGAGGAAAACCTTCCAGACTAACCTAGAAATGTTGCAAGCAGCATGCTTTGGTAATCAGAAAAGGAGTGCTCCATGTTTGTGCTCCAGTTGTAACTCAACCAATCACAGCTTTGGATATTTGCGTGAGTTCCAGTTCTGCCAATCACAGGCCTTACACAAGGATCAATTGCAAGCTTCACATAAAGACCAACCACAAGAGTCACAATAGCATAGCTCTTTCTGAGAGTCTTCATACTTTTCGCCGAGTCTCTAGGGGAGGTGCATTTTCTCCTCCACCTTGAGAAGGAAATCCAAAGCCAGGGGTGGGGTCCTCTGGAGCAGTCACAGGCATTGGGAGGTCATGGCTGAAGTGTTCTGACACTAGTGCAGGCTCGAACATATGTAACTAGAGCTAGGATTCTTGAAGCGAGGGTTTGTGACTGCATCAGAGGCCTTAGTTGCAATGGTTCTTGCAGCTGGAGAAAAGTTTCTTCAAGGTGCCTGTGAAATGCTCAAAGCAGCCCAGATGCCACGATGATCATCCAGTCAGGCTCTCCAAGACCAGCTGCTCCTTTCGCAGTTCCAAGTCAAAGCATGAGATTGCAAGAGAGGGGCCTGACAGCCAGCAATCAAAGGCCCAAATCAGGCTGGACCCCCAACAACTTAGATTATTTGAAGGAAAAGCAAAAAGTGTATAAAAAGTCCTATTACCGACATCAATATCCTTAACACTATTTAAGTGTTTTGTGCATCTTTCTGTCTAATAGAGTAACAATTTACAGCAAAAACCTCATGTTGAAATTTCTTGCTCCTAACCACGTGATGACTCCCTCCGCAACCAAGATAAAGTTCAAAGCCTTAAGCCCAACCCACAAGACCCTTCATTTCAGCCCCATCTTTGTTTTCTTATCACTGTCCAGAACTCCTTGGGTGACATTTGTTCCTGCTGCATCATGTTACGTATTTGTATTTGCGTGGCTCCCAGGAGAACTAGATTCCTCGAACATCCTGCCCATCTCATGAACAACCTCCTCAGTTTACAATCGCAGCTCACATTGTCACTTTACACAGGACTTTAGAAGAATCCTGTCTACTCACAACCTCTTACTTTCCATAACATCTTTTGTTCTTATTTTTAATAATAATAAATGGTGTTCATAAAATACTTCGGAATATAGTAAAGTTTTATGCAAATTTTGTTCTTAGCACCTTGTTCAGTGCTTAGTACATTGAAGGTATTTGGTATGGGTGTGCATGACTAAGCTATTTCTGTATTGGAAATTCATAGTCTTTTTGAAAGTTATTCTTTTTCATTTTTATTTATTTATTTCAATTACTTTTCCTGCTGTGCTGGGGATCAGACTCATGGCCTGTGTATTCTAGGCAAATTGAATTGCATTCTTAGACTCTCAAATTTAAAAAAATGTGGGCAAGATAACACATTAATGCACTAATAGCTTTATCATTGTCAATGTCGCATGTATTCAATCAAAACTAGTTTATGTAACAGTGAGTTTATGCAGCACTGACTTAGGCTATAAAGATATATTTCTTTACTGTTTTATGTTCTGATGTGGTAACAGGATTGAGAAAAGAGGCACTAGGCTTTTAGCACTGGCTCTGTGGCTCACTGGGAACCTATCTCTTGACATTAGTTCTATCATTGCTGAAACAAAAGAAAGTAAAATCCATACAATTGGGTTATTGTAAGGATTAAGGCAATATAATACAGATCAAAGTGCCTTATATGTCCAAAGGGTAATACTCAAATAGAATTTTATATTTAAACAGTTTATTTCCCAAAGGATGAGTCTGGAAAGAAAGAGCCCAGAATTCTGATGAAGAATGAAGGAGAGAGATTAATTTTGTTTGAAGTCATGACCAGTTGTCTGAAAGTGTGTAGTTTTTGTAGTGGTGCCCATAAAAAGGAAAAAGGAGTCCCCAAATGGAATTTAGTTCATAAAATGAGATGAATGGAACATTTACTTCATGATTATTATAACTGACTTTACATCTTCAAAAACGATGGTGAAACCAATCTAAAGGGTTGTAATAGCTGAGGCTCAGAGCTAATGAAATATTCCATACTCCATAAAGATATTCAGCTAGTGTATTTAAGAGACCTATCTTATGCTCAGTTTCTCTATTTGATTCCATCTTCTGGGAATTTGTTAAATTTTTCGTATTACATGCTTATTGGAAAGACTAGAAGAATGGCTCAGCAGTTAAGAGTACTTTAACTGCTTTATCAGAGGACCTGAGTTCAGATCCCAGCACCCACATCAGGTGGCTCACAATCATCTGTAACTGCAGTGCCAAAGGATATGATGCCTCCTTCTGGAGTCTAGGAATACCTGCACACACACACACACACACACACACACACACACACACATACACACATACACCACACCACACAACACCACACAAACACATGCACACTTATGTGCATACACACAGATATATACACACAAATGAAATGTTTTTAAAGAAAAAATGTATTAATTAAAAAAAAGCAACAACATAAAATGTGGTCCTAAATCTTGGTCCATTGTTCAAAACTGTTTGGAATAATTTTGGCTCATATTCAAGATGTAGAGTTTATTTTTGAAAATAGTCAACTTAGACTTGAACTTTTGTATGCCTTCCTGAGCCATTGATTTTCCATACTTTCAAACAAATTACTAAAAGAGAATGACATCAGCACAGATCTTCTACTTCATACAGTTATTTCTAATCGTGGCAAAACATATATCAATTACCTGGACCTTTTTGGTGTTTCATGCCATCTTGGTTGTAATTTTTGCCCACATTTTTTGATATATAATGAGCAGGGTGTAGATGTCAAGTATGGTAAAATTCAATAGGGGAATTATAATTTTTGTACAGAATATTGTATTCATTAAAAACAAAGCTAAATGATTTCTGTATGAAGTATTATAAGTTTGAGTGGACATCTTCTTTTTTAATATGTAGGACTCATATTTATCTCAAGGACTCACTTGTGCCACAGCTCAATTCTGCAGAATCATGGATCAGCAAGGGAGTTTCCAGGCTTGTTATTTTATCCTTGTGTAGGATTAAATATTTAAACCATTGTACACAGCTAATCCCTAATAACCTCATAAAATATCTTAGAGGTTTTTCTGCCAACAATTCATATTTACATCTTATATCACACCACTTGTGCAATTAAAACTCCTGTTTTGGCCTTGTATTAGTTCTTTTCTGTTGCTGTGATAAAACATCGTGGCCTGCTGATAGCTTCTAGATGAAGAGCTGATCTTCTTATAACAAGGGACTCTAGATAGGCTGACTAGACTTAGTGGATGGACTTGCACTGGTTGGGGACACTGACAACCCAGTGGGCCTTAACAGGGATGACCAAGTATATGGGCTCCAGGCGTGGGGGACTATGAGGGGAGTGCCAGTGGTGATGGGGATATAAAGATGATTAAGATTGTTTGAACGGTTCTGTATGAAATACATAAAAAATTTAATAAAAAATTTTAATAAGTGCCACTACTGCACCAAACAAATAAACAAACAAAAACAAAAATATCATGACCAAGGGAACTTACAGAAGTTTACTTGCTAAGATTTTATTGGAGTTCCAGGGTTAAGGGTCCATAATGGTGGGAGAGGTACAGCAGCAGGAGGTGGCTGGAGTAGAAAGCAGAGCCTTCTTCAAGAAGGCACAGGAAGCAGAGAGAGAGTGAATATCCAGCAACACTTAAGAACTCTCAAAGCCTGTTCCCAGTCATGTGCTTCCTTTAGCATGATCACACCTTCTAAAGTTTCTGTGATCCTCTCAAACAGCACCACAAACCTGGAACAAAAATGTCCAAATATTTGGAGTCTTTGGGGGTACATTCTCACTCAAATCACCACAGGCCTCGGTGAAGGTATAAAGAGGTTATATAATAAACATTTATAAACCAGAAGATTATGATCAAATAAATCTGTAGCCTTTTGACTGAAGCAATATATAACAGAAAGGTGTTTCGAGGGGTGTATAAATTCCCTGGATATAGTTTGTGGGACCAGACTAATAATATCTCTGTTCTTTCTTGAAACAATTGATCACTATAAGACAGATTGCTTTTTCCTCTGAAGTTATATACACTGTAAAAAATTGATTTGGGAGAAAGGTGATTAAGTGTATACAAAACCAAACCATGACCCTAGAAGATGAAGTTTCATGCAGCAAAATTGGAAAGTTTTGGGGTCTTTTGTGGAATTTTATAACATCTTTCTCTCATTTTCATTAAAATATTTGCTTGACCAGATGAGTGAGGGCCAAGTAAGGTCTTAGAAAGTACTGAGTTTACTGACAAATGGCTTCATTGTGTTAGAAAATTGACATGAAATTTTATTTTAAAATAAATAACCTTTGTAATTGCCCAGGTTAGTTTTCTCTGTAGCCAGCTCCCTGATTACTGTCTGATTTTGAAGTTGCTGTGGTTGTCCATGTAATTCTGAGCATGCTCACTGGTTCCCGGGGTTCCTAACACAATCAGCCTCCCAAGGTTCTAGTGCTTGTGGAAGAGTTAGAGAAACGAGGTGACTGGTGCACACCCCGGAGCCACAATTGTCCTCAGTCTGTGTTGGGCAGAATTCTACTGTCCTAGAATCAAGGTCTTCAAGCTTGTTTTCAGACACATTTAGGATTTTCCCCTTTGAGGAAGAAGAATGGATGTTACTATATTGGTTTTCTTGGCAAGTGAAAATGAATAATTAGGGAAAGGAAACTTAAGCTGAACTAAAGGTTACAAACAGCCCGTTCAGCCCCAAAAGAGGCCCTTGGGAAAGGTAGCTGCTCAGGATGGTGGGTGGATGCCAAGCTGTTTGTTTTGCTCTGTTCCCTAAGTGTATTCTTAAAACAGTTAATTAGAAGAGAGTATTTCATTATATCTATTTTTGTGCTATTAAGAATAGAATTGGTTTCAAGCAATACCCTAGTTAGATTTACATAGCATTGACTTTAAGCCAACCAAAACAAGTTTAGGCTTAAAAAAGAATATTTACTGAAAACATAAAAAGTAAAGTAAAAAGCCGGGCGTGGTGGCACATACCTTTAATCCTAGCACTTGGGAGGCCGAGGCAGGCAGATCTTTGTGAGCTTGAGGCCAGCCGGGTTTACATAGTGAGTTCCAGGACAGCTGGGGCTACGGGAGACCCTGTCTCAAAAGACAATAAAATAAAATAAAATAGTAAAGTAAAACAAAATAGCACTTTGTCTCTTTTGTATCCATATTTGAATCCAAAATCTCATGAAACTGTTTCATTTTTACATTAAAGTCATACCTTAAGTTCAGATAATAATAGCAGGGAAACATTTACCTTTTCACAGTGAGCAAAGCTTATATTTCAATCTTTAAATTTTTTTCTTAGCAATTTGCATTGGCGTTTTAAAGGACACACTTAATGTTATATAATTCTTTGATCTGCTTGGATAGAAACTTTATTTCATCCAGGATTTGATAAGACTCAGTTTAAAAAAACATGACACTAAAATGATCTTACAAATTACAAGGCAGACTGGCTCAAGAATTGAATTTAAATGTACTGTGGTTAAAATGAATCTGTATTCCAAGGAATAGATTTTTTAGGGGGTGGGAAACTATGACCCGCCTTTCTGATTTTAACTAACCTTTACTGTTTCAATAAACGTTTTTCACAAATGTTAGAAGGTAGTGGTTATCTCGTGGATGAACAATAAATGTTTATATTTATTTTGTTACCTTTCAGTTGTATTTGTCTTGATTTCTAACATATCAACTAAGAAAAGTTTGCCCTTAAATTTTTGTTTATTTACTCTTAAAAAGGCTTAGTAGTTTTTGGTATACCTTGACATGACTTTGGTACTAAAAACATGTAGAGAAGATTAATATTGTTTTTCTCATCTTAATACAGGAATGCTGATCAGTAGATGAATGTCTAAGATCATTCAGCCACAGATGCGATGAGGCAGCACTTGATTGATCTTTTGACGTCTAATTCATGGCCTTTTCATTACTTGGATATTCTAATGTCCCAGCCAGTTCTGAGTTATACTGTGGGCCAATTCCTTCCACTATGTAAGTGGCTCTGTGACTCACAGGAATAGTAGTGTCTGCCTATAAGGTTGTTGTGAGATTTGAATGTTATTTTGGTAGACTGTCTTCTGTTATGACTGGTATACCACGTTTTATTTCCCTACACCCTCCACAAGAACACATGAGCCTCACTGTCCACTAGTCTCTGTTCATCTAGGAAGATGGCTGATGCTTTATGTTGGCAAATGTTGATGGGTCTCTCTCCGTTGTATCATTGTTCTGAGTATTTTGGTTAGGTCACTGTGCAGCCTAACTCTTGACTTTGTAGTGGTGTCTGCTTGAGAATCTCATCTCTCTCTCCACTGAGCTGATGATTAGGAAGATGACATTCTGGAGTTCTTCTGGGTTCTGACTTTTTCTTCCAGTGTTCTCAGAGACCATTAGGTGAACTTAATATAAAGGTCTCATTTCTTTCTTTTTCTTATTTATTATTTTTATTTTATGTGTATGAGTGTGTTGCCTGCATGTACGTGAGTGCACCTGTGTTGTGCAATGCCGCAGAGGTCGGAAGACGGCTTTGGATTCCCCTGGAACTGGAGTTAAGGCTGGTTCGTAGCCGCCATGTGGGTGCTGGGAATTGAACCCAGGTCCTCTGCAAGAGCAGTCAATGCTCTTAACCGCTGAGCCATCTCTCCAGCCCCAAAGATCTCATTTCTATAGGAAGTGAAGAAAATCAAGGATCATGCTAAATGCCAGAGTGGAGACCTTTCTTCATACAGTACAACTGAGCTGCTAAGTGACTAACACTTTGATTCATCACACAGGCCATGGGGAAGATTGGCTGTGTTCTATAGGAAATTCCAAAAGAAACAGGACCCAGCACAGCTGCAGAGAGTACCCGAATCACATGCTGAATACTAACCAAGCTAATGTAACATTCTGCCCTTAACAGCTAATCAAAAGGCATAATTAAAGAAAGAAGAGTGATTATGGTCTTGTGAGAAATGCAATCAATTCCCCAGGAGGTATTTGCAGCCTCCCTCCTACCTCTCTCTTTTTTTTGCCTATCACACATGACAACTTACATTTTCTAGTTATGTGTGAGATTAGTTGCTTAGCATCTGCTCCTTCCCAAATGCAGAGATCCTGTCTGTTGTTCACTGCCATGTCCTGAACACCTCACACTGCACCTGGCCGTCTTTCCTAACTCAAGAATGAAAAAGGGGACTTGTTAGCAAATTTTCTGAAATCAGATGACATTGGTAGACAGAATGTTTTCATTCTTTATAAGAATCAAAAGAAAAAGTTTTGGAAACAGATCAGGTATAATTAAGAGGCGATCCATTGAAATAAAATATGAATTAAGAGCCAAGTCAGGAAGTCATTAGGACTGTTCAAGGAGATCTGTAGTGTTAGAAATTAGGGGTGAGATGAATTAAGACCTGGAAACATTATAAAGGAATAGGAAGAGAAAAAGACAAACAAACAAAGGACATCGAACTAGTCTTGGCATTATGGATCATGTGGCCCAGAGGGAGCTGGACACAGAAGACTAGAGCAGGTGGAAGGCAGACACTGCAGAGGAAACTGCTTCAGGGAGCTGTCCATCTTAATTGCAAAGAGGAATGGAAGGAGATGCAACATAGCATCAACTACTGTTTAAAAATGTTCAGCACTGAGTGTTTTGTAAATTCATGCTCCAGGCTAGTGCTTAAGGGACAAAAAGATTGTGACATTCTAAAGGAATAAAATGATATAAACTCCTAAGAAGTGTGAGAATAACCTCAAGGTCTTCTGAATAGGCATATGTGGAACCCCCCCCCCTCAATTCTGTGGACCAATATTGCCTTTTCTGGCAAAGTAATTAATTGCCAGATGTTAAACAATGTTTTATAAGAGTCTCTGCTTTTTTCCAGAGCCTTTCATCAACTTTAGCACTTCTGTGTTAGGGGCAGCACATCCTTTGCAGGGTGTTGGCCTCATTTGTGGCCTTAGCCCACGCATCTTCAGAAGCCCCCAAGAATACCGATCCCTAGGACTTAGGGGATAGCATATGGATTCCTTCTAACTCTTTGAAGGACTGACAGGACTTAAGAAAGAGCATTATGAAGAGGTCAATTTCATGTACTCCCAGCTGTAAGTCCTGCTTGATTTAGAAGATAGAGTTATGGAATGCCAGCAGAAGAAGGTTACAGTTTCTGGTGGAAAGCCAAGCAGGAGGCCGCCTGCCAGATCTCATCGCCAGGACACCCAGAAAACTGTGGTCTGTGCCTCAACATAAATCAATCGTTAGTGTTGACAACACACTGCTGCCAATTGTGGAATCTCTACAACTGCTAAAGTGATAGAGTGTTTGGGGATAATGGGAATGAGTTGTTCTGCATACTCCTTAAATGCACACGACTAGAATTATTAAACTAAAGCTCTTGAGAGACTTAGTCTTCTGTTTTATTCATTCTGTATTCATTACGCTTAAATCTCCTGTCGTCTATTAATTATAAGTGAGATAGAGAAGATGGGCTGGAAATTCTCTCTGAAAGCTTTATGCAGAATACAGTAGCAGCCTGATTCACTTTTTGCCTGATTTGGTCTTACAGTTTTGCCCTAAAGACAAGGAGGTTATAGTCTTCATTCATTTGCATAAGTCATCCACTTTCTAAACAAATATCTAATGAGATATTGTTGCTTCGTTATGCCAAACTTTTATACATTACTTTAATTTTCAAAAAATTATTGTCAGAAAAAATTTAGATAAAACAACACTGAAAACTTGTGGATACAGGGAACTTTCCAAGTAGCAGAATTGGTGGACAGGCCTATCTCAGAGCCTATACTGTTTGCTCTGGCCCATTTCCTGGGGAAAGAGAGCCTGTACCAAATGCACACAGTGTAGAATTAGAGAATTAACATGATCATGAAAGCCAGAAAAATGATCTGGCTTGTTCCCCTAGGGATTAGATGAGTTTTCTTGGTTAAGTTACCAACTTCCCTGAACCTGTTTATCTGAATTCTGGGAATAATTGTTATATTACATAATAATGTTAATTTGAACATAATGCGAGGCACTGTCTTGTAAGCACTGTACAAAAGAGAGTGGAGTACAACATTATTCTTTTTTAGAGAAACCCCTTATCTTCAGCACAGATAGAGAATATGTATTTTTCTATTAGTGACCAAGTTTTGGCAAAGCCGTCTTTTAAGGAAGACTTAAATCTTGAAGTATGAGAGCTGGCTGTCTTTCAAGTCTCTCCTTGGGGATTTTGTTGTATTTCTGAAAACAATGGTCAACATTTTCAGCTCCGTTTGTGTGCTTATCAAGTTGCACTGATATCAATAGATATGACAGACCATTAAATATAAAAGAAATGCCTTAAAAGATGTAATGGGAGGTGATGTCACATTCCAAAAAACACTTTAATTAATTGACACACATTTTATTCTTGCTGGGTCTTAGTCTGATTTAGGCCTGTTGATCAAAATTAAAGTTTAGGTACCATATTTGTTTTGTAACTGAATTCCTATCTTTTGTGCACATTCTTCTGGTTATCCATCATGAAACGTGGAGATTGAAAGACCAAAGTTCATCTGCAGCATCTTTTGTACAGTTGCTGCTTCTGTCTCTGGCAGTGGTAGAAAAAGTAGAATACAGAGCATATCCATTTCCTGCACAACTTCATGGGTGGTCAAGGGCCTTTTTGTACTTTCATTTCTGTGTATTAGCTGCGGTTGTATTGAAATTATAAATTATATCTCAATATTTATAAATTACATTTAGTTTTAAAATGTGGCATAAAACAATAAATATACATGTGTATGAGATGCTATAGGATTGAAAAATTTTTTTAAATATAAATATTGTATTTATTTTTTTTTATTTTGTGTGTATGCATGTTGCCTACATGTAGGTAAGTGCACCCATGTCACACAATGCCCATGGAAGACAGAAGAGGCTGTCAGATCCCCTGGAACTGGCGTTTGGACAGTTGTTAGCTGCCATGTGGGTGCCGGGATTCAAACCCAGGTCTTCTGCAAGAACAACCAGCGTTCTTAACTGCTGAGCCATCTCTCCAGCCCAAGATGCTATAGGATTTTTAAGTTTTTCTATGTATATTTTTATTGCACTTTTGTGCATTTCATATAATAGATCTTAATCAAATTGAGACCCCCCACATCCACATCTATAGACCCCCACCCACCAGACTTCATGCATTCTGTCATATATGTTAAGACCTATCTGGACAAACATTTGTACCCAGATGTCCCTTGGTGCAAGCTCATCCACTGGAATCCAGTCAGCCTATCTAGAGATAGGCTTCCTTAAAGAAGATCAGCTCTTCCTCACCCTGCAGTAATTGTTTGCCAATAGCTCCTAAGCTAAGACTGGGGCTTGTTGCCCATTTCCCCAGTTCTATGCTGTTTTTCTCTAAGGGAGTCAGCATGGGTCTTGTGTATGCTATCACCATTATTACAAGTTTTTATGAGCAAGTTCCCAGAGGCCCATAAGCCTCTGTTTCCTTATGTTCATGTACCAACCCTGGCTCTTACAATCTTTCTGCCCCTTCTTCTGCAATGGCCTCTGAGCCATGGATGGATGAGGTTTAATATAGCAGTCCTATCCAGGGACATGCACTCTGCAGTCTCTTATTCTCTACAACTTGGCCTGTTGTTGCCTTCTGTGTGAAGAACACTCTGTTTCATGAGGTAATTTCACTGTGAGAGTAGAGGGATGTATTAGTATTCTGTCTACCTGCTGTTCAACTATGTTATGTGAGCCTCGGGTTTAGAGGTTCCAGTGTAGATGTGTCACTTAGGGCTGAGCATCTCTCAGACATATATTCTCTGTATGTGACCCGTCGTAAAACTCTGTAATAACCTCCATCTGTTGCGTAAAGAAGCTTCTTTGAAAAGTGGTATACAGTATACGTGTCAGGGTACTCTGCAGGTCTGTGGCAGGCAGATCAGGAGGCCGAGGGCAAGGTGGGGGTGAGGACAGCCTGTGGAGGCTCTAACAAACTAAGCTGGAGGATTGAGCTAGTCTGGATACAGGGGATCAGGATGCAGTTGTGATGTTTTGATGTATGTGTTCATTGAATCATGTTTAAGTCACACTAAACAGATCTATCACCTTGCGCATTTACTATTTCTTTAGCTTTGAAAAACATATTATGAATCATTATCTTCTCTAATCATGTTATGCAATTGCTTTCCTTCTCAAAAAATTTAACCTACTAGTCTTATATGTGTGTATATTTGTGTGGGCTCATGGCACGGCATGTGTGTGGAGGTCAGAGGACAACTCTGTGGGACCCTTTCTCTCCTTCTACCTTTGTGCAGACCCCTTGGATCTAACTCAGGTCATCAGGTTTATATGGTAAGTGCTTTGCCTGCTGAACTCCTTGCCAGCCCTGCTTTCCTTCTTAGAGCCTTCTGTTGAATTTCCGGTAGAACCAGAATGAAACCTGCCCTTTTTACCACTTCTAACGCTCCACCCTCCCTAACTGGCTCCTAAAGTCTGCTTTCTCAACACGTTCCAGCTGCCCTTCTCTTGCTCTTTACCAGTTTGTTTCAAGCCTTATCCCTCCTGTCTTCCTTCTTAAAGTTTTCTTTCTCTTGAATTTTGCAGATAAGTCTTTTTTCATTGAGGAGGGAATTCATAGATCATTCTGCAGTGAGGCCTTCTCCAAAATACCTAAACAGTCACATACCTTATTGTTCTGTTGCGTTAACCATCTGTATGAGCCCTATTTTCAATAACCTATGAGGTTATTGTGTTTGTTTTCAAGTTCTTTCTTGACTCTGCCCAGGGATTTGCCTATTCCACAGTAACAAGTAGGTGTTGTCCACAGCTTTATTTTTGAACTCTGGCACATTGTAGGTTGGTCAGTAATGGTACTCAGTAAATGACCAATGATCATTTAATTGAAAGGTATTGACTTACTCACTGGCAGTCTCAGAGCCTTGGTTTATTTGTCTAAAGGAGATTGCACATCTGTTTGCTCAAAATCCCAGGAGTCTTATAAAGCTCTCTAGAAGTGCACTTACTCACCTTTTAAAGACTTGCCCTATGACAGCAGCACAGAGATGATAGGCTGTTCTGGTTTAGCAGAGCACTGTGTAGTGGAATGGGTATCTCTGAAGACACATCTTTGATATGTAATCACTACACAGGCTCTTTGGGTTGTTTGTGTTGTACAATCGCAGAGGTGCCGTTCAAACTGTGGGATGCTCAAACTTTATGGCTCTAAACTGCAGTCAGCACTGTTACAGACACTTTAACATACTGACTCATGGTCTTCATTAGAAAGCTGGCCTTGCCCTTTCTGCTTCATCTTTCCAACATAGGAGCTCTAATTATTTAGTTTATTCTCACATGTTATTATGTTCTGATCTTTAAAACAACATCTTAAACACTTTAGCATTACCTCTGTTAAAGAGTAATGAATGATGAAAAGTGCAACAAAGTGGCTGGAATAAAGAAAAATAAAAATAACATCTAACTTTAAAAATTATTTGGATTCTGCAAGGTTGCTCCAAGTTTCCAAGATGCCATAAAAATGTTGCTGTTCTAGTCTTTTCTGAGCACAAGTTATTATGTTCATTGTCTATTGGTAGCCGTCATGTAGATCGGAAAAGCAATACAGGGCCAGTCTGTTGACAATGCAGCTTGTGTTTTCCCCAGATTTCCTCCTTTGTATATTCTCAAATGAGTAGGCAAATGGATTCCAAACAAAACCTTCTCTGAGCATCACAAAGCAAAAGAAACACAAAGCCTCGAAACCTAGAAACTTCTCAGTGTATGAAGACAAATGTGTAATTAAATCTGGGAGTTCTTCCTTTCTTTTTTTTGTCTTCTCTCCCTTAAAAAATTAACAGAAAGAAAGCCCAACTGTTGGTGATAATGAGAGTCAGGGAGTAACTGTGCCCAAAACAGTTGAAAAAAATAGTTGCTGTGTGAATGGAATCACAGAGAGAGAGAGAGAGCAATTGAAAGGGAAAGTTTTTTAATGCTAGGCTAGAAATTACAGTTAGAACAGATGATATTCCCCTCCCCCATTAAAGCTAGACAATTAAAGCAAGAACAATGTTTGCTTTGGAGGTGAGTATGCTGAGGGAGCAAGCTATATCAACCACTAGTGGCAGATGTTTATATGAATGGTGGGGTCAGCATACTCTCTCTTCTAAGGACACTGGGTCTGGGGTGTGGGGCGAGAATGGCAAGACAGACATCAGGGACAACCTCACTGTTCGTATATTATTCCTCCATCCATTTTTAAAGTGTCCTATCTAGTGATCTGAAATTAAAGATAAAATAACATGTTTATTGTTGATTCCCATTGCTCCCACCTGTCTATTTCAAAGTGCTGCTTTGACCTTAGCCTGTTTATTGATCTGTTTCAGAACATATATATTGAGCTAGTCCCTGCAGATTGTTCACTTTTTTTGAATCTGAAAACCAAAATCAGAGGAAGACCTAACAATGATGTCCCATACCTACTTTGATTTTAGACTTCAACAAGGCCATTTGCTATTATTGTTTTTAAATAAGCATTTCCAGTCATCTCACCAGAGGAAACTTTAGTCTGGTAATGCCAGTGAAGGAGGGTGAAGCCATCCTTCCATCCCTCCTCCTGCCTTCTGACATTCCTTTGAATATGCAGATGGAGAAGCTGCAGCCAGCTGGAGAACTCGTCTCTCCATTAGCCTGACCCAGAGGTTCTGAACTGCATTGTCTCCCTTTTTATTTGGGCTCTTCAAGAAATGCACAGGGGTTTCATTTGGGAAAATGGAGTAATACGCGTTTATGGCAAACACCTCTCACTTTAGGTTACCTAAAATGCAAGGGTCTTTGATGGACTACTCACTAAGCATTTATTCAGCAGTGTGCCAGGCACAGCAGGGAGCAAAAGAGAAAGTAAATTATAGTTGCTGCTTTCAAGGAACATGTAATTTTCTTGGGAGGTTTCAATAACTGATCCAAAGCAGGAGGTCCGGGGATGAGTTTTGGGTATGTGCAATATTATAATTACATTCATTATTTTTCTGTGGAAGGTAGCCAGAGATCTCATCAGATTCTTAAATAATTTTGTTTGAAAAAGATGAAAACTCACACAAAGAGAAATCAATAGGAACCAATCTGTTCAATTCTAATTCCAAGAGGACTAGTAGTTCAGAGAAGAGTCATCAGAGTGACCCAAGCTGGTCTGGATGAACTGTGGTAGGTGGGACTTGTAGAAGTTCATACGCAAAGGAGAAGTGGATCAGGCCTCTGGGGAGAATTTCAAATCTTGGACAGAGACATAGGACAAATGGCATGCTTTATGTACAACAGCATGATTTTGCGATAAATAAATGGGGACTGGGGAAATAATTCAGTCAATAAAGTGCTTGCTATGCAAGCATGAGGATCCAAGATTGATCTCCAGATCCCATGTGAAGAGCACATGGTGTGTGTGCACTTGTAGTTCCAGCACTGGGGAGACAGCATGGGTCAACCAGTCTGGCTTATTCAGTGATCCCCAAGCCAGTGAGGCATCTTCTCTGAAAGAACAAGGTGAGCAGTTCCTGAGGAATGACACCCAAGGTTTTCCTCTGATGACACACACACACACACACACACACACACACACACACACACACCATACATGTGTAGACATACCTGTACACAAATAAATCCCATCTCCTCCAGATCCACCTCACTGCTCTGCTTAACTGACTTCTTGTCCTTTTACTTTTTTTTTTTGTCCTTTTGAGACAGGGTCTCCCTGTAGCCCCAGCTGGCCTGGATTCACTATGGAGACCAGGTATGGCCTCGAACTCACAGCAATCCATCTGCCTCTGCCTCTTTATTTTTATTTTTACTTTTTTTGTAAAGTTCACATGTAGTTTATTAATAAACTGTCAGACAAATGAACACAAACATGTATAGAGTGGTTGAAAAAACATTGTTTGTGATAGCAAAAACAAATTATAAGATGCAAGAAAGCCTGTTAATAGCCAAACTGTACATCTAGAGAGAACCAATTAAATACATAAATGCATTGGAATATTATGCTCTTTACTTTTTAAAAGCTCATTGAGTCTAATCTGTGTTGCTGAAATACTCTTGGGTATGGGTTCACCCCCTGGAGTGTGGCCCAAAAACCAGGGGTCACACCTTTAAAGAAAACTGACTCTTCTCCCAACTGCGATCAAATACTGATAGATTTCAGCTAGGGGTGGAACTTCTTGCCCACCTTTCTGCCTGCTCCATGCTGGATTTTTTTCTGGCTTGATTTTGCACAGGTCTTCTGCATGCTGTCATAACTGCTGTGGGTTAAGTTGGGCAACTGTTTTGTCTGAAAACACTATTTTGTGGTAGTCATCTACCACCTCTGGCTCTCACAATCTTTCTGTTGCCTCTTCTGTAACAGTCCCCAGGCCTCGGGGAAAGAGGAATGATATAGATGGCCCATTTAAGGCTGAGCACTCCACAAACTCTTACTCTGTGCACCCTGACCAGTTGTGGTTGTCGGTGTTAATTTCCATCTGCTTCATGAAGAAGCTTCTCTAATGAAGGTGGAGAGACACTAATTTATGGATATAACAATAAGTCATTAAGAATCAGTTTACTACTAAGTTCATTTAGCAGAATAATAGTAGTAGACTCTTGCTTATGGCTTGTCACCTGTCTAGCCACAGGTTCCTGGCCCTAATAACAGGGCCAGATATGGGTTCCATCTTGTGGAGCAGGCAGGCCTTAAATCCAATAAGAAAGTGTTTGGTTACTCCTATAACATTCATGACACTATTGCACCAGTGAGTCTATCTTGCCAGATCACTCATTATTGTAGCTCGCAGGGCTCACGGCCGAGTAAAATTGAGGATTACTCCTCTGCTCTGGTAAAGTTCATAGCACCTTCCAGGATTCTTAAAGATAGACAGTAGGAATGAAGCTTCAAGGTCAGTGCCAGCTTGATTTCTCTGTAGTCTATGATTCAAGTATATAATGACTTCAGCAATAGGGTCTTACCATCAAGTTTTAGAAGATAACCACAAGCAATGACAATAGCTAGTAATGTTTGGGGCTATATAGGATTCCACTGGCTAACAGCTCCAAAAGATACAATCCATTCCTGGTACTGGGCTTTTTATTTGCTAATTGGCAGTATCTAGCAGGGGCATCATCCCACTTGTTAATAGAGTAATTCCATTTAAACTCTTTTGACAAATGTGTGTGTATGTATTTTAGTAAGTTTTACAGTAATAGGTTTCCACATGACTTTTTCAAAAGGCCTTTGGTGTTAGTTATGCCTCCTCTACTCTGTCCTCCCATCCCCCACGTCATTTAACCCTTTCTAAACATGCCCAATCTCTTCTGATCTAGGAAAGGAAGCAGGGTTGGGTCTGGTTAGTGCTTGGATGAGAGAATATTGGTTCTTATTGAACTTTACACGTACGTCTGTCATTTCAAGTGCATTCTGATCTAGCAGATAAATGGACACATTTTTGGATTTTTCAGTTGAGGAGTTTAAAAGGAAATACAGGTTGGGGTGATGGAGCAAAAGGGAAGGAGAGAGAGTGAACCCATTTAAGTTTTAGATTTAGATGGGATACAATAAAAATAGAGTGACCAGACTCTTGAAATTGGAAAGCAACAACAAAAACAAAACTAAACAAAATCACACATAATGAAGATAAGACCAAAATGGGATGCTTGTGACATGGTTTAACTCAAAAAGCACAAAAACTTTGAAATACTTAAAAAAATATCAGATCTTAGAAATCTTACAAAAACTAAATGTGATCACCAGTATTTTTATATCAAGAAAGGTTTAGCTTTATACTTCATTACAATATTACTTCCACTGAAATGTTTTACTTCTACTGAATATTTGATATATCAAGACTGATCTGTGAATTATGAGTGTTTCAAGAAAACAAAGCAGGGTTGGGAAACTTGTCTACTGTGCTGGTTTAATTTGGTATGGTTTTAACATTATATAAAATGATAAGTTACGGTGAACTTAAAAAGAAAATTATAATGGACATTTTTGTATGTTAACATGATGTTTCTATATTTATTTAAAGCTATGAAATTTAAGCGAAAGGGATTGGGAAGAGACAGAGATAGCAGTGAGAGTTAAGTAAGAGCAAGACGTAATGATACATGTACAAAAATCTCATATCGGGGGCTGGAGAGATGACACAGCTGTTAGGAGCACTGACTGCTCTTGCAGAGGACCAGGGTTTGGTTCCTAGAACCCTCATGATGGCTAACAACTGTCTGTAACTCTAGTTCCAGGGAATCTGACATCCTTTTCTGGCTTCTGTGGGTATTGTATGACATGAGTATACTTATATACATGTAAAGATAACACTCAGATATGTAAAGATTAATAAGTTTTAAAAATTCTCACATCAAAATCCATTATTTTGTATGCTAAATTAAAATTTTAGCCATAAATAAGTAATAAAAGCAAAATGAACTTACAACAATAATGCAATTTTAAAAATGTCAGATTTAGTGGGAGCTGAAAAGAGTAGTCAATGTTTTCATACTTTTCTTCATCTACATTCTAAATGGTATATGTTGTTGAATAAAGAAAGGGTTTAAAAGCCGTTTAATTAAGGGGAATGGAGAGATGGCTCAGCAGTTAAGAACACTGGTTGTTCTTGCAGAAGACCCGGGTTCAAATCCCAGCACCCACATGGCAGCTCCAGTTCCAGGGGCTCCAGCCTCTTCTGACCTCCTCAGGCATTGCACGACATGGGTGCACTTACTTACATGCAGGCAACACACACACATAAAATAAAACTAATAAAAAAATTAAAAGTTTTGTTAAAAAAATAAAAATAAAAATAAAAGCTGTTTAATTATCTATACCATTCCTGAAATAGTTTGTTGAAAGGACTTAGAAAGTAAAAATTTTAATTGTTTATTTGTATAGTGTTTATAGTTTTGTTGTCTGTTTGTATACTATAATATTTCTTGAACATTAGATTTTGTATAAAAGGGAGAGGGTGAACAATGTCCAATTGTGTTTATCAAGGTCACCTTGAACTTTGAGTAAATTTGACTTTCTTGCCTAAAATTTGGAGGTGGTCTTTGTAAATTATGTCTCATTTGATTACATCATGTGTCTAACATTTTTAACTTTAAATTTTTCTTTATGGATATTGCTACTTTTGTTTCTTCTATCTAACAGCTGCCAATCACTTTGTTTTTAATCTTCTTTGCTTCATAATATGTGTTATTAAGAAAAATAGAACATTTTATTTAGTCTTTTTGAAGTGAATTCTATTATTTTTTTTTAAATTTTATTATTTTTATTTTTGTGTATGAGTATATTGCCTGCGTCATACAATGCCTGTAGCAGGAGCACTGAATTTCCTTGGATCTGGAGTTGCAGACCATTCTTAGCCACCATGTGTGTGCTGGAAATTGAGTCCAGGTCTTCAGAAAGAACAGACAGTGCTCTTAACAGCAGAATCTTCTCTCTAGCCTGTGACTCCTATTCTTTAAAAGGGGAAATAACTTTAGTTATATTTAATGTAACTAATGATAATGCTTTATACATTTTTTTTCAATTTCTTTCTTCTTATTTCTTTGTTGGTTACTCATATATTTATTGGGCATTTTGAGACTGGATGTGGATAAAAGCCAGACTTCCTCAAACATCAGATTAGCTTGCAAGATAGAGTCCGAGTAGTCCAACAGTGTGGCTGGCCCACATTGCTGAGAATCCGTAGTTGCTCAGTTCACGAGGCTGGCTGTCTCAGTTGTCCCAATCTAGTGCTGAGGGTCTGATGAATTCCAAAAGATCAACTAGTCTCCAGTCTACAGCAGCAAGATGAACTCACCAGAGAGAGAGGGCAAGCGGCACAAAGCAAGTGCTCTCTTCTGCCATGGCCTTTTATATGGGCTACCACCAGAAGGTAACACCCATATTAAGGGTATGTCTTCCAGCTTCAGATGATCCAATCAAGAAGATCTCTCTCATTTCAGTTAATCCCAGTCCAATCAAGTTGACACCCAGGATTAACCATTACACAGTCTATTAATATTTACGTTTTTATTAACATAACATTATATAATCAAAAACTATTATAGTTTCACATTCATATTTTGTAATAACTATTTTTGAATGAAACAAGAATACTGATCTTAGCTCACAAAGGAAGAAAATTCAGACTGCACGTGTTCTTTAATTCCCTCTTCTGTAGGGAGGTTGTTTATTCTTTTTAAAAATTATTTATTAAATAACCACATGATTAGAAGAAACATTTCATTACAGCATTAGCATATTCAACAACAATTTCCAGAGCAAAGATGCATCTTTTTGAAAATAGGCAGTAAATTTTCAGGATCACAGTTGAATTAATACAGTTATACAATATTGAACTCAGTATAAACCCTTTAAGACATAAAATTTAATGAGACTTTAACCTTTAAAAAAAGATCTCCATTTCATTTTAAAATATACAGTTTCATACAGAAAAACTCATTTTTAATGCTACTAACACTTAGATGCTTCCACATGTGCCTCTAATCTTTATGTATATGATTATTCCTAGTCACAGTCAGTTAATTTCTGAGATCCTTGGCACCTGAGCATGGATATAAAGTCATCATTAAAGATTTCAATGGTAATGATTTTCAACTCTACTAATTAACATGAAGCAAATTTTTATGCTTCTTCCTCAAATATAGCTCTTTTTTATTTGTTGTTTATTTTGTGTGTGCATATTTCATGTAGAACATCTAAAATAATCTTATTCATCTATATACCCACATCCTGAATGGCACCCTCCCATAGCCCCCCCTCCACAGTACCCCATATACTCTGTCATCCTGGATACTGTCCACTGTGTTGTCAGCATCCCCAGCCATTCTCCAGTGCTTGTCCATCTTCTGAATCTAGTCAGCCTATCTAGAGTTCCTTGTTTTAGGAAGATCAGCTCTTCCTCCTCTAGCAGCAATCAGTTGCCAATATTCCTTTAGATAAGATTGGGGTCTACTGTTCATTTTCCCAGTTCTAAGCTGAATAACAATCTGGGAGTCCCTTTGGCCACCCTGGCCAACAACTCAAAAGAAGGTATCTCCTATCTGGCATTGTTGCT
>NW_008346927.1:1272459-1273982 GCF_000622305.1 Nannospalax galili
TGTTCCTCAGGGGTTACATGGTTTGGGAGGAGCCCCTTGCTCCTTTCTTTTACCAGTTCCATCTATGTGAAGGTAAGTCAAAGGTCCTGCTCAACCATGGCTGGCATCACTTGGAAGCATGGAGGAAATGTTTCATCTGTGTTGATCCTCCTTTTGTCGACTGGACACTGGTTCAAATCCATTTGGTGGGGTCTCCATGGCCTCCTTGATCAAGAGGACAGGTGATTCACCACAGTTACAGGATATTTTGAGAGATACTCATATTCCCCTGGAACTTAGTTGACCTAGGAGAACAAGGACCAAAAACTGTCCTTTATGTCCCTCTGACCAAATTAGTATAGGCCTTAAAGTATGGCTGTTAAACATCCAAGAAGTTTAGTTCTATCAGTCTGGTACTTTTTTAATTGCCATGTGCTATGTGGATAAAGCTTGTACAAAACCAAAATGTTCTCAGATAAACCTTGCCTAGGCCTAATTATGTCCTTGAGCTAGTTGTATGTATAATTTGTCAATAGGTTGTTGGAGTGATATGATTCCCCCCCCTTTTTTTGGTGTTTTTGAGACAGGGTATCCTTGTAGCCCCAGCTGTCCTGGAACTCTCACTGTGTAGACCAGGCTGGCCTCGAACTCATAAAGATCCACCTGCCTCTACCTCCCAAGTGCTGGGATTAAGGCATGCGCCACCACGCCTGGCTCCATCTGTTTTTTTGTTTGTTTGTTTGTTTTAAACTAGCTAGGCATTATTTATCTCTCACATTGTCTAACACTTCCACCATGGTTTCCCCATTTAAAGTGACCCCAGTTTTCCCATTTCTCTCTTAGTAATACCCTTCTTCTATGGTCCCACCTGTCTTGAGCTCCTTCATTCCCTTTATCCCCAAGGTTCCTTGTATAACAGTCCCTACTCCCCTCCCTTAAAATAGCCCCATTTTTAATCCATATCTCCCCTATAACACCTGTTCCCTACTGTTCCTCTTTTTCACATTCTTTCTTTTCCTTTACCTCCCTAGTTCCTTTCATTATCCTGGTTCCTGTATTTATGTCCGGATAAGTACTCACTTATAAGGATTTGGTGCTAGGATCCACCTATGAGGGAGAACATATGTTGCTTTTTTTTTTCTGAGTCTGTGTTACTTCACTTAGTATAACAGTTTCTAGTTCCGTCCATTTACTTGCAAATTTCATTTCATCTTTATTTATTGCTGAGTAAAACTCCACCATATAAATGAACTACATTTTTATTATCCATTCGTCAGTCTAAGGACACTTAGGTTGCTTCCATCTCTTAGCTATTGTGAAAAGAGCAGCAACAAACATGGATGTACACGTGTCTCTGCAATAAGACGAGTTCTTTGGGTATATGCCAAGGAGCAGTATAACTGGGTCAAATGGTAGGTTAATTTGTGGGTTTTTTAAGAGTTCTCCACACTGCCTTCCATAGGGATTGAACAAGTTTGCAACCCTACCAGTAGTGGATGAGTGTTCCCCTTTCCCCACATCCTCTCCAACATTTGGTATCATTT
>NW_008346927.1:1274098-1312872 GCF_000622305.1 Nannospalax galili
TTTCTTCTTTTGAGAACCCTCTGTTCAGCTCCTTAGCCCATCTTTTAATTGGGTTACTTCCTTTCTTGATTCTTTGATTTTTAGTTCCTTATGCATTCTGGATGTTAAACCTCTGTCAGCTGTGTTGGTGGTGAAGATTTTCTCCCTCTTGGGTTTTCTCTTCACTTTCTTGGTTGCTTTTTTTTTTTTTTAATGTACAGAAGCTTTTTAGTTTAATGAGGTTCCATTCATTGATTCTTGACCTTGTTTCCTGAGCAATAGGTGTCTGGTGCAGAAAAGTCTTTCCTACACCTATATCTTGTAGGTTATTGCCAATGTTTTCCTCTAACAGTTTCAGAATTTCAGGCTTCACATTGAGGCCTTTGATACATTTGGAGTTGACTTTTGTGCAAGGTGAAAGATAGGGGTTTAATTTTATTCTTCTACAGGTGGAGATCCAGTTTTGCCAGCACCATTTGCTGAACATGCTGTCTTTCCTCCAGTGAATGTTCTTGTCCCCTTTGTTAAATATCAGATGGCTGAAATTTCATGTATTTATATTTGGGTCTTCAATGTTGTTCCATTGATCTAGTATCTATTTTTGTGCCAGTACCATGTTGATTTTATGACTATAGCTCTGTAATACAGTTTAAAATCTGGTATAGTAATCCCCCCAGCTTTACTCTTTGTGTTCAGGGTTGCTTCGGCTAACTGAGGTCTTTCGTGCTTCCATATGAATCTTAGGATCTTTTTTTTTTTTCAATTCTGTGAAGAATGTCATGGGGATTTTGATTGGCATTGCACTGAATCTTTAAATGGCTTTTGGTAGGATGGTTATTTTCACAATATTAATCCTTCCAACCCATGAGCATGGCAGGTCCTTCTATCTTCTGATGTCTTCCTCAATCTCTTTCTTTGAAGATTTAAAATTTTCATTGTAGAGGTCTTTAATGCCTTTGATCAGGTTTTTTCTGAGATAGTTTATTATTTTTTTGCAGCTTTTGTGAAGGGGAGTGTTTCCATGTACTCTTTCTCTGCTTGTAATTGGTATATAGAAAGGATACAGACTTTTGTAGCTTAATTTTGTAACTTACCAATTTATTAAATGTGTTAATAATTACAAAGAGTTTTTTGGTGGAATTTTTGGCATCTCTTAGATATAATATCATATCATCTGCAAAAACAGAGAATTTGATCTCTCCTTTTCCAATTGTTGCTCCTTTAATTGCCTCTCTTGTCTTATTGCCCTTGCAAGATTTTCAAACACCATGTTAAAAAAGAGTGGAGATAGTGTACAGCCTTGTCTGGTTCCTGACTTTAATGGGAGTGCTTCCAGTTTTTCTCCATTTAGAATGATGTTGGCTGAGGATTTGTTGTATATGACTTTAATAATGTTGAGGTATGTTCCCTCCAGTCCAATTCCCTCTAGGACTTTGAACATTAATGCATGTTGAATTTTGTCACTCAAGGACTTTGAACATTAATGCATGCTGAATTTTGTCAAAGGCCTTCTCTGCATTTGTCAAGATGACCTTGTGGTTCTTGTCTTTGAGTCCATTTATATGGTTTATGATGTTTATTGAACCATCCCCACATCTCTGGAGTAAAGCCGACTTGATCATGGTGGATGATTTTATTGATGTGTGTCTGTATGCGATTTACAAGTATTTTGTTGAGAATTTTTGCATCTAAGTTCATTAAGGATATGGGTCTATAGTTTTCTTTTTTGGTTGTGCCTTTACCCGGTTTGGGTATTAGAGTAGTTTCTATGTGCTATGGGTCTGTTTAAGCTGTTGATCTCTTCTTGGCTTAGTTTTGGTGGTTCCCATGCTTTTAGATACCTGTCCAATTCTTTAAGGTTTTCATATTTAGTTACATATAGGTTTTTAAAGTATTCCCTTATAATGTTCTGCATCTTTTTGTTGTCTGTTGTGATATGTCCCCTTTCATCTCTGAATTTGTTGATTTGAAGGTGCTCTCTCTTTCTCTCTTTCTCTTTCTTTCTTTCTTTCTTTCTTTCTTTCTTTCTTCCTTCCTTCCTTCCTTCCTTCCATCCATTCTTTTTTGTTAACTAGGCTAGTGGTCCCTCAATCTTATTTATCTTTTCAATGAACCAGCTCTTGGATTCATTGATTGTATTGTTTTCTTTGTTTCTAGTTCATTAATTTCTGCTCTGATTTTTGTTATTTCTTCTTGCCTGCTGGGTTTGGGTTTTATTTGCTGTTGCTTTTCAAGTATCTTGCGTTGCAATGTTAAGTCATTTATTTGTGTTCTTTCCGATTTTTTAATGTAGACACTTAGAGCTATAAACTTCCCTCTAAGGGCTGCTTTCAATGTGTCCCAGAGGTTTTGTTGTGTTATATTTACCTTTTCGGTTAGTTCCAAGAATACTTTTATTTCTTTCTTAATTTCTCCTTTGATCTATTCATCATTCAGGTGTGTGTTTAATCTCCATGTGTCCATGTAGTTACTAGGGTTTCTTCCAGTGTTGATTTTAAGCTTTATTACATTGTGGTCCAATAGAATGCATGGAATTATTTCAGTCTTTTTGTATTTGTTGAGGTTTGTTTTGTGCCCCAGTACATGGTTGATTTTGGAGACAGTTCCATGGGGTGCTGAATAGAAAGTATATTCTTTGGTGCTTGGGTGGAATATTCAGTAGATGTCTGTTAGGTCCATTTGATAAACTGTATTGTTTAATTCAGATGTCTCTCTGTTAATTCTCTGTCCTGTTGACCTATCTACTGGAGACAATGGGGTATTGGCATTCCCTACTATTAATGGGTTGGGATTAATCTGGGTCTTAAAGTCCTGTAGTAGTGTTTTTATGAAGTTGGGTGCACTGGAGTTTTATGAATATATGTTCATGATCATAATATCTTCTTGGTCAATTGTTCCTTTGATTAGAAAGAAGTTGCCCTCTTTATCTCTTCTGATTAGTGTTACAATCTATTTTGTCAGATATTAAAATTGCAATGACTGTTTTTTTCCTTAGTACCATTCTCTTGGTATATTTTTTCCATGCTTTCACCTTAAGGTAGTGCCTGTCCTTTAAAGTGAGATGAGTTTCTTGCAGACAACAAAAAGATGGATTTTGTTTCTTAATCCATTCAACTAGTCTGTGTTTTTTGACTTGGGAGTTCCATCCATTGATATTTAAAGTTATTAATGAAAGATTTTATTTCTGTTCACATTCTTGGTGTAGTTGTGCATTACCATAATTATACCTTTATTAAGTTTCTTTCTGTTACCCCTTGAATATAGTCGTTCCTTTCTTTAGCTCTTTGTATTGCTTCAAGAACTCTCTGAAAGGCAGTTTTGTGGACATGAATTCTTTCAGTCTATTTATGTCATGGATAATTTTTCTTTCCCCTTTGACTATAATAGACATTTTGGCTGGGTAAAGTAATCTGGCTTGACATCTGTGGTCATTTAGAACTGGGAATGCTTTGGTCCAGGCTCTTTTGGATTTCATAGTTTGCACTGAATAGTCAGCTGTAATTCGGATGGGTTTTTCCATTATGTGTGATTTGTTGTTTTTCTTTTGCAGCTTTCAGTATTCTCTCGTCGTTCTGTACATTTAGTGTTTTTGCTGTGATGTGCTATGGAGAGTTTCTTTTCTGATCCTGTCTATTTGGTGTTTTATATGCTTCTTGTATTTGTATGGGCATGTCTTTCTTTAATTTTGGGAAATTTTCTTCTACAAACCTGTTGAAGATCTGGTCCATACCATTATCCTGAGATTCTTCTCCTTCCTTTATGCCTATGATTCATAAGTTTTTGTATTTTATGGTGTCACATAATTCCTGCATCTTCCATTCTTGTGTTTTCTTAAATTTTTCATAATCTTTGCTTGAGTGGTCTAATTCGTCTACTTTGTCTTCCAGTCTTGATATTCTGCTTTCTATTTCATTCATCCTATTCACCAGGCTTTCTCTGTCATTTCTAATTGGCTGAGTGTTTCACTTCCTTCTTCATTTCAGCCTGAGTAGTCTTCAATGTTTCTAACTCTTTTCTGAATTCATTCAGAAGTTTATCCCTATCTTCCTTCAGTTCTTTGATTTCTTTGTTCTTTAAATTCACTGAATTATTATATCATGTTTGTAATTGTTCTTTTGAGTTCCATGTCCTATGTTATCTCTCATGGGTCTCTCATTGTACTCTTCTAAAGGACTGTTTGTATTTGGTGGTGATATATTATTTTGATTTTTCATGTTATTATTTTTTCTCTGTGATTTTGACATGTGGATTTCTTTTGTAGTTTCTGATTCGGGTGTGAGATTCGAGCCTTCCTTTATTGAGTTTAGGTCTGCTTCTTTTTGTAAACTTTATGTGCCTTTGTGGTTTACTTATTGGGCATGAAAAGCTGGTTTGTCTAGGCTTCTCTTTTGATTTTATATTGGAGTGTCCAAATTGCTTTCATCTTGTTGCTCAGGAGTTCCCACAGAGGCCTAAGTCAGATGAGAATCAGATGCTCTCAGGCTTTCTCCTAAGGTCTGGATCCTTCCAGGAAAGATGCTGGCCTCAGGAATTTGAGAGGTGAGCTAGCCTTCCAGCAGAAAGATTCTGGCCCCAGGAAGCTGGTGACTCTGCAGCCCAGGGCTGCAAAGGGAGCTGCAGGATGGAATGGGCCCAGAGGGCTCCTGGGACTACAGGAAGGATTTGGGTTGGTCTGGATTAAAAAGGTCAGGAAGCAGTGGGGATTCTGGGCTAAGAGGTCATTCCAGGGGTCTGGGTTGCCAAGACAAGAAATATGCCAGTGCCCAGGCTAGGAGGAGAGATGGCGGTAGAGGAGTTGGGGGCTGCTGAATTTACCCAGGAAAGAGGCTGACCCCAGGAAGCTGGTGGCTGTGCTGCCCCAGGCTACAAACAGAGGCCGGGGAGCTCCTGGGACTACTGAGAGGAATTGGGTTGGTCTGGATGCAAAGGATCAGGAAACAGTGGGGATTCTGGGCCAAGAGGTCAGTCCAGGGATCTGGGGTGCCAAGACAATGAGCCAGTAGCCAGGCTAGGAGGAAAGATGGGGTGGGGAGGCTGGGAGGGTGAATGAGGCTGGGGGATTTAAGATGTGCTGGGTGCTGCCGAACTTACCCAGGAAAGATGTTGATCCCAGGAAGCTGGTGGCTGTGCCACCCAGGTATGCAAAAGCCGTTTATTATTCTTAATTCTTATCATTGTAATTAATTATCACATAAAATTTTAAGGGCTTTTATCAATGGCAATGACAAATTTTACAACTTAATAGAAACTCATCTTTTATTGGGGGTAATTAATATTAAAAGAATCTCATTTTGAAAATAAAACAATATTTGGCATTACTTTGCTGATGATGTATTTCTTAATATGCAGCAAATTGATATAATTTCATTCATTGAGAAACTTTTCTATGAGAAAATGTGTGCTAAATGATTTGTAACAATAATCTTTGAACCCTGGTGACCACCAACATTTTCCAACAGGAAAATGGATACACTGTGCAATGGTATTAGGAAAATGGATACACTGTGCAATGGTATTATACAGTGGAGCATCCTTTTAAAGTTAAAATGAACCTCCTATAGAAAAAACACGAATAGATTCAGGAGCATATGATTTAGCAAAAGTAAGCTGCAGAGAACTGCTTATAGTCCATTGCCAGTTTTTTTTTTTAAGCTTTTACAATTTTATTAGAATTTAAAGAAAAAAAAAAAAACTAAGGGCTTGCAAATTGTAATCTTGGCAGCTGCCTTGAAGAGGTGAATGGTAGGAAGAAAGAAGGAAAGCCATGAAGCCATGTAGGTTTAGAGCCTGACTGGCTGCCACATGGCTGGGAGAAGGAAGCTTTAGAGAAAAAGTAAAGAAATGCAAGATGCTAAGGGCATCCTAAAGCCTTAGAGAAAGCATGTTTAGTAAGAAAAGCATGTAGAAGAAAATGGGAAATTATGCTTCCCTGAAGAATTCAGGGAAGTGGGGCAACTCACAGATTACATAGCTGTAGCTAGGAAGTTCTGTGCCCCTAGGCAAGATTACACTAGGTATTCTGCCCATCTATTTAGCATAAACCACCTCCCTAGGGGTGGTCCTATGACCAGATGATTGACCAGTTAAACTTACACAAAATGGAAGTGCTCAGGGTATTACATTCCCCACTGGCTCTGGGACATAAATCAAACCTTTGACTTCTTTTGATTTTGAGGCTCAATTATTGGGTCCTCAGAACCATAATTTTGATGGCATTTGGATGTGTCTTGATCTATCTGGTTAGACATTTTAGGAGGCATGGGCCCACCATAAAGGCTAAGAGAAATACTGCCAGAGGCCCAGTAAAACTCAGTTACACCAGAATTAGTGGCGTAAAAACAGCAAACCTCACCTAAGGCCATGTATGAGCCATCTTCCTTTAGGAACAGTAGGTCCAGCCCCCTTCTGTTTTGTAGCAACATGTCCATTGCCAATTTTATCAGTGTTTTAAAAGGTGAAATAAAGAATATATTCTATAGTGGTTTGTACATGTATTTTTTAAAACATAAAATTTATGGCATGTGCCATATGGAAAGAGAAGATTTCAGGCCTCTGGGGACTTGCTCATATGAACCTGCAACAGTGGTAACAGCATATAAAAGACCCATGCCTACTCATTCAGACAAAAATTCAGTGTAGAAGGAGGGAAATGGACAGAAAGACCCAACCCTAGCCTAGGAACTATTGGCAACTGATTACTGCTGGGTGAGGGAGGGTCGATCTACTTTAAGAGTGTGACTCTAGATAGGCTGACTAGAGTACAGTAGAAGAACTTGCACCTAAGGACATCTGGGTATAAATGCTTGACATAGGACTTAACATATAAGACAGAATGCATGAGGGACTATGGGGGCACGGATGGGGAAGGGAGTTTCTAAATTTGATTAAGTTCTATTATATGAAACACACAAAAATTCAATAAATATAAATATTTTTAAAAGATGTGTATGAAATATCCAAAAATTTAATAAAAATATACAAGAAAAAGCCTAATGCCAGGAATAGTTTACTTCTTTCAGAGTCATTGGACAGTGGGATACCACAGATCATCAAACATTATAGGCTATTGACAATGCTTTTGTTTACCTTCCAGAAGTTGATGGTAAAGCTCTACTGCTGAAGGCAAAACACACATTACTTTGTCACTTAAGCCCACATACAATATTTTTAATTCTGTAAACCGTTACACATCTTGATTTATGTCGTCAGTATTTCTTTTGTTTGCAAGTTTATTTACCTTTTACAAGTACATGATTCTTTCTTGCTTTTCTATGTATTGTGTGGGTGGACCCTCTTTTTAATGAAGGTCTGTTGATAACAATTTTTTTTATTAAAAATCGTATAAAATTTAAAAACGTAAGACAATAGCAGTGCTCACCACTGTTGCTGTGAGACTGAGGAATGTTGGCTAAGTCAAAGTACTGTGTGGCTCATGAATATTCATTTTCTGTTTGAGCTTTGTAAATTTTATATATGTGACATAGTTTGTATGCAAGAATTCATAATTAGAACATCATAGATTTGTTGATAGCCTCTTCATTGAGATCATCCATGCAAGTTTGTCTGTGTTCTTGAGGCTTGTCGACTGCCACTTTTTTTTTCAGTTTTTATTTCCTAGAAAGTGTTCAGTTTCTCAACAGATATATGGTACCTTCTCACATGGTTTCCTGAGTCAGTACTTCGTATCTGACATCCTCCAGAATCTTTGCACTTCTGTTGACATCCATCTCTTACTTTCCCAGGTGATATGTGTAATCTGGGCATGGGTTCTTCCATTAATGCTTATTTGTTTGACAGAAGGATGATCTGGAACTTCTGATCCACTTTTCCTCTGCTTCCGTATACCTGGGTTTAGCAGCATGTACCACCAAGTTGTGTTTATGTGATGCTGAGGATTAAATTCAGGGCTTCATGCATGCTAAGCAAGGTCTCTACATAACTGAGCTATATCTCCAGTCCTGGGTATGATTTCTTAATTACAGTCTTTTCTCAATGACCAGTGAGAGAGGAATTACGACTACTCTTCAGTATTTCAGATGTATTTGAATGCTACTCTGAATCCTTTAAGGAATGTACCTTGTCTGAGAAATTTAGAATAATTTACTAAGATTTGTTCCCCTCCATGAGTCTTTTCTAGGACCCTCTCATTCTACAACTCAAGTGTTTTTTCAGTTCAGGAAACGTTTTGTTTATTGTTGGCTTGATTATTTGCTTTTTTCCATCTGTTCATTTTTTGTTCATCTGAAATTCTCATTATTTGCATATCAAACCTTTTGCATTTTTTGTTCAGACTCAACTTTTAGCCTAATGTACTTTATATTCTTATGTATTCTTTCCTGTATTCTAAGATATTCCTGTTCATTGATTTTTTTCCCAATTCTTAAAAACTTTAATCCTATTTTTCATTTTCCTCTAGTGTGTTCTTACAATTCTGTATTTTTAAAGATCTATATGGTGTCTTTATATAATCTTACTCCTCTTCACTCATTTCAAGTTATCTTTAGTCTTTTCTTAACAAAGTATTTAAAATAAAAGCCTTTACCTTAAGTTCTTATGCTTGTACATCCTGCAAAGTACTGGGTTCCCTTGCATGTTGATAAGCATCATCAGGATTTTAGGATTGTGTTAAGTGCTGGTTGGCCAGTGGAGGGCATAAGGCCAATAGCTTTTGATTCTTCTCAGAGGGACTTGAGATCTTCTGCTGAGACAACGTGAAGGAACTTCTCTTATGCTTCCATTTGGGTGCAATGGAACACTCTACATGTTTGTTTTCAAATTTGTTTAGCTAAGGCCTCTGTTATAGCTCTCTTGCAGGTTTGCAGATGCTACTAAGTATGACCTCCCTGAAACAACACAAGAAACTCTTCAAGATAAGTGTTATCTATCAGAGCACTATGGCCCATTAATCACTTGGGCCTCTATTTCTTGATACCTATTGAGTCAGAGGAGAATGATTATCCACTTTGCCTTTCCAACCTGTCTTGAATCATAGACCATGAAAGAGGATGGTAGGGAACATTAAGATTCAAGGTGAGATGTGCTGTCTGCCCAGAATCTTCCAAGTTTTCCTATAAGCTAATGATCAATTATGCATGAAAGTATTTGCATTTGTGAGTGCCCTGTGTTAAGTGAGGAAACCAAGCCTTTGAAGAAAGATGATCTGTCCACAGTTATCTTAATGAATGGCAAAGATTTTGATCCCTATTTTGCTAAACTGTGAACTTTGTACTCTTTCTTGTATATGACTCTGAATTCCCAAATCATATTGAACCTGATTATAGAGAACTTGTCAAAGTTCCTATCATATTCTCTTTTTTTTCCTTCCAGACCCATATAAAAATATGATTTCAAAAGAGTAAGAGTGAATGGCTATGGGATAGTTTAAATCTCACCTGAGTGTCTTGCAAAAAAAGTTTAAAAATCCCTCCCCAACAAAACAACCTTAGACTTGAAACTACAACAAGGACTCATGAAAACATATTTTCCTATTTTTTGGATAGAATTGATTAAACACAATTCATTTATGAGAAGCTGTGAGAAGGTAGGGGCAACCAGTAGTAATTGCTGGGTTTATAAAATTTAGCAGCTGTTTTTGAAAGGATACCAGCAGTTTAAAGCTTAGTCATGCTAAGCCAGAGGTTTGGTTCTGAATGTAGTGTTAAAGCAATTGCTTCTATGATGAGTGATTAAACAATACTATTAGAAAAATTTGTCTAGAGACTATGGGGGGGTTAAAGGAGGAATATGAGAAAGTCTCCTCTTTATACTTCAAAATGGTCTCTAGTTCATCTCCATTGGAAGGAATTATAAACACAGATATGCAAATATAAATGCCAATTTATATAACTATAATCAGAACCAAATCATAGACACCACATTCTTGGTTCCTCTAATTCCTAATGTAAAAATTCTTTTAAATCACCACCATAGATAATATAATAAGAAACTGAACATTTCTGAAAATATTAACAATTTCGAGTAATGGAATTGGGAATAACCACCACAGAAGCTGTCTGGTCCTTCACTGTTTCCGACCCCTAGCCTGAATGCTTTGTGTGTGCTACTGTGCCACCCTATAGTTAGAGAAGGTACATACTTTTTTTAAAAACTATTTTTTTTATTTTATGTATGAGTTTATTGCCTGCATGTATGTAAGTGCACCTGTGTTGTGCAATGGATCAGAGGTCAAAAGAGGGTGTTGGATCCCCTGGAACTGGAGTTACAGATGTTTTTAGCAGTCATTTCGGTGCTGGGAATCGAACCTGGGTCACCCGCAAGAGCAGCCAGTGCTCTTAACTACTGAGCCACATCTGCTGGTCCAATCCTCTCTTTTTAATCAGAAATTTTGCTAGTATGTGGATATAGAAACTAAAGGTCAGATAAGCAGCTTTCTGAAGGTCATTTAGTTATTTATATGTCTCTTACTTAAACACTCATCCTGTGAATCAAAAACTCATGGTATAGCTAATTTTTCATACACATTTATCTATCATCATAATACCATTTTAATGAAGAGGTGAGTAGAAAATATAAAAATATTGTCCCATTTATTTCCTCCATATATACTGATGTATCCAAGTGATCTTTGTTAACAGTCACAATGGTGTGTCAGCTCCCCATGGTGTGGAACTCAAGGACAATTCTCGTGACTTTTAATTTTTAGGTCTACAATTGTTTTCCTTTTTCATTTTTTTCACTTACTTATCTTTTCCGATTTGAATACAGGATTTAAAAGTAAATTAAGTTTGCATTCAGGATTCTTCTTGCTATTTTCAGGAAATAAGAGCATCAAGAGAGCTCTGTGTTTTAATATGCATCAGAAGTAATTCTGCAGCTCTTCCTGAATATTTTAGAAAGGGTAAGATTGATGACTCAGGGATTATTTTTCCTCTCTTTGCTCTTTCAGATTACTCAAAAATTCATATTTTGGGGAGCTATCATCACCACATTCCTTTTACTCTTCTTATTTTTAAACCAAAAGTTATAGCTATATTACTTGAAAGTATTTGCAAGAAATGTTTTCAAATAATGAGATGTACTTCACTCTTTTCTACTATGCTTCAAATGAAATGATAACTATTACAAAGATTTGAGAAGATTGACTCATCATGTCATTAATCAAAGATTAATCTTAGAGAAATCTTACCCTTCCAAACAGAGGTTGGAAAAATAAAATAGATATTTCAGTCAATGCATAAAATGTAAAATTCATTTACTAAGATTTATTATTATTATATCTATGATATCGGATTGTATCTTAACTGTCATAATTTTTGTTGTTAAATATAAACAGAAGCATTTTATTTTATTTATTTATTTTTTTGGACTTTTTGAGACAGGGTCTCCCTGTAGCCCCAGCTGTCCTGGAACTCACTATGTAGACCAGGCTGGCCTTGTACTCACAGAGATCCTCCTGCCTCTGCCTCCTGAGTGCTGGGATTAAAGGCGTGCGCCACACACTCGGGAGGCAGAGGCAGGTGGATCTCTGTGAGTACAAGGCCAGCCTGGTCTACATAGTGAATTCCAGGACAGCTGGGGCTACAGGGAGACCTTGTCTCAAAAAAAAGACCAAACAAAAAAAAAGAAGCATTTTAAATTTACTGACAGAAAACAGAACTCTAAAAATTATTATGTATTTGTGTGACACACAAGTACATATGATTAATATTGGATTTTCCTAAACAATATGCGCAAAATTTTAAACAATGAAATGCATGATTTTGCCCTTGGTGTATCAGCTTTCTTTATGGTAACTTAGGGTTATCAAAAATTATAAGGAATATTAAGTTAGTGACTGGCACAGCCCAATACCTGCAGTGTCAGTGTCAGTGGTAATAGTGGTATGAGGTCATTCACTTCCTGCTTCATTTAAGAAATGGCATCAATCTGAAAGAAGCACATGGATTCTCCCATATACCCCTGCACTGATTTCTCCTATCCTCACCCTTTCCCTCCTGACACCTCAGAATGAGCTTTCTCCTCTTGTCTGGTAGCAGTTTCTCCTGTGCTTAGCACACCCTGTTCCTCTCTTCTCACAGTGACCCTATTCTGCTTTCTCTCCTGGTGGTCCTTCATTTCTCTCTCATCCCTGTAATAGTCACCTTCACAGAAACACACTGTACTTTCTTTAGCTGCCTCCTTATTTCTCTGTTCTCTTTTACAGAAAATAAACAAACTGCTGTCCAAATCGCCACAGGTCCTGCCCTCCCAGTCTCTTTGGACAACCTCTCCTAGGCTTGCAGCCTCACTGAGGTAGCTCTTTTCATTCTCTGCCCACCACTATGCTGCTAAAGTTAAAGTTGCATCACCACACTCTGGATGCCCTGAGCTCTATCAAAAGCCTTTGATACTGCTGAAAGTTCCATGTTTCCTCAAAAGTTTCTTTCATCTGTGACTGCTTTTCCTTCTGTCTGCTTCCTCAGTCTCATTGGCTGGTCTTTCCTCTTCAACATCCCAATGATTGGCTCAGTCCTCAGTTTTCAAAACCCTTCTCTCATACCACTTCTCTCTCTCCCTATGTCTCTTCTTTCCTTGTACTTTCTCTCTCTCTCTCTTTCCAGGTAATGTCCATGATCTCCATTCCAAGAAGCCTAAATTTCATCTCTGTTCACATATGATCCCTCTTCCTCCAACTCAGGATTTGTATGTTTAACTTCATGACATTTACCCATTATCTCAGGTCCACAAACATAGAGTGAGCATAAGAATTTGTTAATCTCTAACATAGATTCTTCAAAGTCTTCTCCATCTCATGATGTGGCAGCTTTATCTTGTTTGTGAGGAACAAAACTTTCAAATCAAGTTCAATGCCTCTCTTTTTCTTATGGCCTTTTCCTGATTCCTTAGGCAGCTCTGTTTTAAGTCTTATAGCTGGAACATGATGCTTTCCAGCCTTTCTGCTCCACCACCAATGTTGACCAATATCCTCTTATCTTCATTTATGTAGGCCTGCCTTGTAGCGGACCTCTATGCCTTTGCTTTAGCCCTTTTAGTCTATTTGTTTTTCTTTTTCAGACAATTCCCCAGGCTGCTCTCAAACTCATCATCTAGCAGAACATGACTTTGGCCACTTGATCCTCCTGGCTGCACATTGCAGTGCTGGGATTATAGGAATGTACTATCATGTTCTGTTTATGTGGTACTAGGGCCTTGAGCATCCTAGGCGAGAGCCCTATCACTGAGCTGCCATTTCCAGCCATGAAGCTGTTGCTCTTAGATTGAATATCACCAAGGGATGAAAGACTTTCTTGCTGCTTCACAGTTGTGAAGTATTAAAAATCAGATTCAATCTGCAAAATTTGCCTTTTGACTCCACCCATTGCTCCCAGGATTATCTTCAGTAAGCAGCAAATACAGTCTGTTAGTCTATTCTTTAGAAAAGATTCTGCAGCCCAAAATTCAACAATTTCTTCCTGTTATTTTCCAAGTAAGAACCAAAGTACTTCCATGGTTTCTGAGATCTAGACCCCATTTATCTCCAACCTCATGTTTTATGGGTTTGTTTTTGTTCAATCTGCTACTGCCACACTGGCATGATTGGTAGTACTCATGTGCACTAAATATTCTTTGGCCATGGAGCTCTTGTATCTATTGCACATTGATGGAATGCTCTTCCAGGATATTTGCATGTTTACCCCTCACCATCTTCTACCCTGTTTTTAAATGTCATCCTTGAATGAAAAGACTTAAAATAGTAATCTTAACTCCCTGTAGACCAGACATTCTTACTTTTCTTATTTGCTTCATTTTTTTTTATTCCAAAGGATTGATAGATCTTAATATATCTTAATGTTTTGTTTGTTTCGTTTTGTTTGTTCCTTCCTGTCTGATATGTGGTAGTAGTACAAAAAATATGTATTGACAAAGTAGACTCTTAAAATTATCATTACTATTGGAGAAAATGACTTGTATCATTATAGGAAATTACTTCCCCCTGCTAGTATTTTGTCATCTGGAACATACTTCCTGGGCTTGAATGCTAATAGTATTTACTCTACTATTGAACCTTACTACTGAACTCTATTATTTACTTTACTGTTTACTTAGTTGTGTGATAGTAGGGAAACTACTTAAAGTCTCTATGTTGTTTTTCTTTTGTGAATTTACCTTATGAGTATGTTGCAAAGGTAAATAGATTGCTAATTAGATATTGAACATGACCCAGGATATATGAATTCTAAGTAAAAATTTATTATTATAATAATAATTATTACAATGATGATTAAATTCATGTGTGATTTAGATATACTTCCAAACAATGAGCAGAATTAAAATATAGTGTTAGTTACTAGACTGCGAAGTCCTCAATGGTTGATATAGTTTTTTTTTTTTTTTTTAAACTTTTAGAGACAGGGTCTCCCTGTACAACTCATGGAGACCAAGCTAGCCTCAATTGGATGTATTTGTCTGTAGGAGGAATGTGCCATACTGATCATTATATATTAGTGTTTGTTTCTACATGAACATGAACTTTTAGAGTCTGATTTGTAATCTCAGTCCTATTTGATGTACAGTCTTAAATTACTAATGTTTAGTTTTATTCACTTCACTATATAATGAGGTATTTATACACCATCCATGGCTAGGGGTTTAGAAAATCAGGTAATAGTATTAGTGGTTGATACTAAGTCAAAAGAAACTCACTAACCATGGCAGTGATAATGGGAACCAATCCCAAGGGCTTATCACTATTTTACTTTTGCATGTAATAATGGATCTTGCTTTCATGTCCTATACAAGGTTACTGGTAGAATTTTGTGAATAGCTTACTCTTCAGGTTCCAAGACAATGGGCAAGAACATATCTTTGGTTCTCCTTAATAATTCTAAGCAGTAAAAATAAAGATAAAATATCCACACACACTGAGGAAGCATCATTGAAAATATGTGTATCCTATATGCCAAGTCTGACTCATGGTTGGAAATTTCCAATTGCATTCATTGGCTTGTTTACCTTCCATGTGATTTATATTTTATTCTTTCAACTGTCTACATTTGCAGAGCCACAACTTGTCCTTGGAGATGACTGTGCAAGCAACTCAGCATTCTCTTAGGGAAAACTCCATATTACCTTCACCACTTCCAATATCCATCTTGGCATCCTGTCTTGTCCTGTTTACACCTAAGCAAATCATCAAATGCCTTTCCTCCTGCTGCAGAGATCTCTGAGGACACCATTAGTTACAATTCCATCCAATGCATTCCCATATGAAACAAATTATGTAGTTATAAGATTGAAGGCATTGCTCACTGATTTAAAAAAAAAATTCTCATTGATAAGCAACCCTGGGCATGCATCTCTGGGGCAGTGGCACTTTCCAAAAAACCTCTGAAAACTTTCTAGGTTGTTGACAATATATTTTTTCTGTAATGTCTTTAATTAACTCCATAAAGGAGTACAACTTTAAATTTTTTTAAAATAAAAAATAGATGTGTATGTGTATATAAATAATTAGAAATATATTTGCTTAATTCAAGATATGAATACATTGGGGACCAGAAGTTTAGGATAGAAGAGGGAGCAAGAGGAGGGATAACTAACACTAAAGACCTTTTGAAAGGGTCATATGGAAACATGCTATAGAAGCTTCTTTCAATATATATATACATAATCTAAAAAGAAGTTAAATGTAATTACCCTATAATAGAGGTTTAGTTGTCCCAATAGACACCACAGGCTAGCAAATGTAAACTCCAATGCCAGGAATGGACTATTTCTTTTGTAGTTTATCAGAGAGAGCCCATCAACCATCAAACAATACTTTCTATTGACATTGCACTTGGTTATGCATCAGAACTTGATGGTAAGACTGTATTGCTGAAGATACCACACACTTGAGTCACAGAACAAGAAGAAATCAAGCTGGTTCTGACCTCAAAGCTTCATCTCTGCTGGCTTGCTTTCATAATAATAGAAGGTGCTATGCATGTTCCTGATAGAGAAAGGCAATCATCAACCTTACCCAGCTGTGAATCCTGTTAGCTACAGTAACAACTAGCTTGGCCACTGGTGCAATAGTGGCACAAGTATTATGGAAGTAACCAACTTCCTTTTGATTGGATTTGTACCTACTAAACAAGATGGAGTACAACTCAATTCTGTTATCAGGGCCAGGAACCTCTGGCTTATACTAAATAAGCATAATATTAATGTGACTCACAATGACTTGTTGTTATACCTATTGATTAGTGCATCATTCAACTCTCACCAGAAAAGTTTCCTTTTGTGGCAGATGGTGATTGACAAAGAGATCCACAACTGGTCACTGTGCAGAGAATAAGAAACTTCAGAGTACTCAACCCTAAATGGGAAGCCTATATCACACCCTTTCCCCTTAAGGCTCAGGCATCATTGCAGAAGGGGTGATGGAAAGATTGTAAGAGCCAGAGATAGTAGATGAATACAAGGAAACTGTGTTGTCTGGACACCACAATGTAGTTGGATATGTGAACCCACAGCACTTATAACAGAACTTATGACAGCATTCGCGAGACCTATATAAGCCCAAGCCAGATTGGGGGCCCATCATGGATGGAAGAGATAGGCAGCAGTCCCCAGCTCTAGCTGAGATCTATTGACAGCTGAGAGATGTTGGGCCATTACAAAAAGATAAATACTGATAGAGGACATGAAGTTGGGGGTTGAGTAGTAAGTTGGAAGAAGCTGAATATGATTTAAACGTATGTAATTGTCAAACCAATAAAAATATTTTGAAAAGAGATATGTATATACCTATTAAAATCTATATGTGCAGATATGCATGCATAATCAGGACTCTTACATGTCCTTAGCCATTGGTAGTAAATATTATGGAAGTATTTCTGAAAACGACAGAACTTGAGGAGCTGTCCAGCTAGTATTTCCACTGAATTAGCTTCTTATGGAGGCACATTTTGGCCTCAGGCATGCTTTCTTCCTGAATATAATGTTACTGGGAGTCTCCAAAATTAGTAGTATGTAACTGGTGTTGCAGATGTCACCTTAGTCATCTCATTTGCATTTAATGATTATATTTCAAATGCTATTCCAAGTGTTGCTATTTTCCTTTAGAAAGAAAAAAAAAAAATCAAACCTACTCTACCAGCACATCATTCTTTTTGTCTTCAGGTATGGAAAACAGCCCATTTCCTTCTTTCCTATTTTCTATGCATAAGCAAAAATATGGCTATTTAGCAAAAACTTCCACTACTGGAAATGAGATAACCTGATTTCTTCTCTTCTACTGAAGGAACTGGTTGAGAAAAAAGATCTGTTGTTTGCCTGTGAGCTTCATGCATTCTCCATTGATGAAATTGCTCTGTGACAAAACCCAGAGTGAGACCAATGCATGCACAAAAATTGTTCTTGACATATCCCTTGGGCTGTGGACTTTTTCGTGCTAGGCAGTCCATTGAGATGTACCATTATTGTTTCTCATTTGAGTATGCGTGTGCATATGCTGTCAGTTTGCATTGATAGGATAAGTGGTTTGAACTTGATGATTGGGTAATCTAAATGCCATTCCTTCATCTTAAATGAAATCTCATTTTCTAGCAATTTCAAGGCTTGTTAAATTTGGCCACAAAGGAATATGAATTCAATTTTTGTTTCCCTTTTCTCTTGTTACTCTCGTCATTTTTCCCTGGTGCTGATAATAAGGAAGAACATGATGGTATCAGTGTGACTAACAGAAGCTGTGGGTTACTTGTGTTAGAGTGGAGAGCAGAGAGCTCTGATTCTCGGTCCTTTTATTTGTATGATGAAGACTTGCTTACATACTAGGTAGCTCTGAGGAAGAGATAGTGATGCTAGAGGCCAAGCAAATTTGCACTTTTTTTAGATATTTATTTTGTGGAAATCAAGGTTTCTTTGTTCTTACACTGAATCAACAATTTTTTTTTGTTTTGTTTTAGTTGCCAAGTTGAGTCCAAAGCTGCATTTACAATGTGTGTAACAGACCAAGCAGCCAACTCTGACACAAGATATGACTTTTTGGTCCAGCACATCAAAATTTCCTGTAGGTATTCCCAGAATAGAGCGACCTGTGAAATTGCCTCCAAATGATGCAGCATGTTTCTGAACGTTGTGTGACTTGAAATTTAGCCATTCTCACCCACATGAAACTATATCACTGAAGTGCTCATGTTGTTATCAAAGGAACGCCCTCTTCAACGGTGTTACATTAGTTTTTGTGAATAGCTCTTTGGAACAGGGTCAGAAATCACTTTAATTTGAAAGCTTTGTCTTATCAAATTTGTAAATTATGTGTCCAGCTTGCCACCCAGCATAAGGAGCCCAAAGGCATGTGAAAAGTTTCCTATTCAAATGGAGAGTTAGTCTGTAGTTAAAATAACAAGTACTCATTGAAGCTTATTAACTTAAAGCTCTCAATATGGTAATAACAGGTGTGAGGACGTATCCTTCTTTTCAAATATAAGTCCTTTCCTTAAAAATGAATTAATACATATGATTTGGTATTATAATATGTAGATCATCTTTCAACCAGCTCCTCCTTAGAGGTTGATTTTATTTTCCAGTAAAATGAGAAAATTGTTTAGTGTATATATAGTGTGAGAGTGACTAATGATCTTTAAGGCAGAAATACCAATATTGTTGTCCAGAAAAATGAAGAATGTCATAAACCATACCACATTGACAATATATGGAAAGCTATGCACATCTGTAATTCACTAACTAGCATGTTTTCAGTAGTCACTTACATTGATAATTACACGATCAATGCACATTTACTTATATATGTATATTTTAATTTTTAATAATAAGCTACATTGACTAGTTTATGAACTTAATACAATTGGAAATGAACATAAAATAATAACTCTATGGGTTATAAATAAAATGCATGAAGAGGAGTTAGAATAGCTATATTTAATTTTTCAAGCAACATCTTATTAAAGAACTTTGAATTCAATGTCATAACATAAGTGACTTGAGGAATTACTTTTCCTTCATTTTTATTTGTCATTTTGTCATTTTATCTGTCATTCACAGTAATAAGACTATGCACAATTATGTTAATGGGTAGGGACACAGAAGTCCCATTTATGTAATCTATTTTGTTTCTTTCCTTTCACTCTGACCTTCTCTAAAATACCTTCACAGAACCTCATTCTATGACACAATTTCGAAGTCCTTCAGGTTGCAGGTACATAGGGACTGGCATTATATCCAAGGCCATACCACCATTGGCCTTGACGATCCTCAGTTCACAGTGGCTCTGCTCACTCTGATTAAAAAAAAGCAAGTCATAGAAATGTGATAGACTTTCTTGAAATGTATTTTGTGTGTGTATTAATTTGCTCTACTCAGTAGGCACTTGAAACTGGAATGGGAGTATTGCAAAGCTTTTTTTTTTTTTTTTTTTTGGAAAAGCTGAGCTCTTTATCTTCAGATAATTGATCATTTGACGGTTATGTAATGAAGCTGTAAGAACTCACTCAAGATTGAATTCTGATAAACACCATATGTTTACATAGAATTATATGAATAGTATCTCTTTTATAATCTTCATGTTCATAGAATGGGAAACTTTTCCATATGACCTTCAAGTGGAAGAAATGTCTACCGTTTTTAGCATCTAAGGAAATAGCAGGACAAAATCCCACTAATAAAGCTCTGGTCAAGAATGACTGATACACAGCTGGGCAAGCAGCTGGGCTTTTCATGGACAAAACAAAAGTGTGTGAAAATGGAACTTTATCTGAATGTGAACTAAATTCAACTCCAGGACCCCTGAATGCATTTTACAGTTGGAAGTTTGTGTGTGCAATAATCATTTTCTTTTTTGAATCTTAGAATTGGAATGTTATTTTATCTCCAAACAAATGTCCTTTGCATTTGTGCCAGTCCTCTAAACACTATTCACAAGTTTTCAAATTAATATATTCTAGTTTTCCATTTGCATTTTACATAAGTAATAGTGACACTTCGCATTTCTTAGCAGCATTTCTTCTAAGATTTGTCTTAAAACAAGGTCATTAATTCAGAAAATACCATTAAAGAGTATAGGAGGTAGTGGCACTTTTTGCTCTTTTACAACATGTAGTGAAAAACATCCTTGAGCAAGGTCAAACAGTGAATCAGCAAGACACCAGGAACACAAGATTTCTCAGTTCTTCCCAGAGCAAAGCCCCAGTCATGTATAGGCAGGTGTCCTGTGCACATGTGTGATGTTTCAGAGCCTTTTCAACCCGCGCTTTGCTTGTGATTTTGTGAAGCCTTCAAATTCTTCCAGTACGTTGGCTGAGAAAAATGTCGTGTTAGCAGACCACGACAATCTAAGAATTCTGAAGAGAAAAGGGATTTGGGTTAGATTTAGAACGTTTGAAAAGCTTCTCTGTATCTCTCTGTGGAAATGAAATCTGAATTAGCCAACCAAAGCAATGTGGAATAAATATTTCACAAATAACAACAGATTGTATAGCAAAACAAGTGCTCAGGAAGACACACGAGCACTTAAAGAGCTGCTTATGTCTCTTATTAAAAAAAACAGGAGCCAACATCTATTAAAGGCTGATGTTTATGTATATAAAATATTCAACAATATTAGTATGATTTTAAATTAGCCTTTTCTATCTGAGATCAACACTACTGACAAAAATGTTCAGATTGGATACTTAGCACTATAAACTGACCTCTTTAAGATGTGAAAATGAACAAGACTTTAATTTTATACATATTCATAATAACACAGGCAATAAGCTTGCTTATTACAGAACTCTTGTAGGTAAAAAGTAGTAGATTCACAATAATGGTTCAAATCAAACCATCTCATAACATGATACTGTTCTTATTTTCATAGAAAGATATGAATATTATTAGGTTTTAAATATTTTGCATTGAGAAAAACAAATATGAGGAATAGCTACAAATGTTATCTCTAGTTTGTAAATGTTGGAACTCAGGTTCTGATGGGCTAAAAATATTTTGGTCAAAGGTGAAGGAGCAATTAAGCAGCTTAAACTGAAAGTCCTTACCCTTTTTCAGTCTTTGCCTTCAAAACTAAGCTACATTGTTGCTAAAATGTGTTAGAAGGGAGGATTACTTTGTTCCAAGGTAGGAGAGTTTTTCCTTCTTATTGTATGGGATTTTAAAGAATATAAGTTTACTTTTTATTGTGAAATTGAGAATTCCAACTGCAGGACATCAAGGAACAGACAAAACTATGTAGATAATGAAACGATGGGTGATTTTGGGTGTCTAAAGTCTAGAAGCCCAGCACTTAGCAACAGACATCAAATATTTATGCCATATCTTCTTTTTTTTTTTTTTTTTTTTTTTTAAGCAGGGTCTCCCTTTAGTCCCAGCTGTCCTGAAACTCACTATGTAGACCAGGCTGGCCTTGAACTCACAGAGATCCACCTGCCTCTGCCTCCCAAGTGCTGGGACTATAGGTGTGCACCAACACGCCCAGCTAAGCCATAGCTTTTTTATTTCTTGAGAGCTTGTTTTTATGATTATGACTTGTTTTTATGTTTCATAGTCTGTTTACGTATTCTTCTTAGAAATTTTGGCTGTTTCCAAGCTCTGGCCATAATCAACTAATCTGCTATTAACAAGTGTGTAAGGATTTTATATGAATGTGTCACTTCTTTTATTTAAAAAAAAATCTTTGATGCTAGAGTTTGGAAATAGTTTAGTGTGTGTTACTATGTACAAAGCTATGATTTTAATTCTCTGCACTAGGGAAAAATAGCTTCAGAAATTAATTAAATTATTCATCATAATATTAAAGTAGGAATATCTTCAGGGCTTAACAATAATGAGAATGTTATTTGTGCACTAAATATTGGGCTAATACCTGATCATAAGCTTTTTAAAAACTGTACATTTCCAGGTTTTTAAAAAAATCTTGAATCTGGGTAAGCTTATTTTTAAATTCTTGAGGATGGCAGATAATAGAAAGAGTTTTGCAAATTTTTACATGTTTCTCTGTTGTTTACTATCCAAACATTTTCTTCAATAAGTCGTTATTAGTTACTTTTTATGTTCACTGAATTCTTCTGATGAAACACACTGTTTCTCTCTCATACAGGTCCCTTGAATAACAATTGACCATATGGTTTTTCTTATGCTCAGCAAGTAACTTTTATTTAGATATTAGATCTATAAGGAACTTAGACCATTTTTTAGCAGAATAATACTTTAAATGTGTGTTGTGAAAAAACTCAATGAATAAGGAAGACAGATTCTGACGTACTTTGTAGAGGAGAATAGTGCTCTGGCCTTCTTTCCCACTTCCTCACTTACTCCAATGCTGGTCCAAAATACTTTAAAAAACCAAAAGGTTTGAGAATACAACTTGCAAATATTCTTCTAATGTATGTTACTCATCCTTTTTAGGTAATAGAATTTCTTATAGATGTGTGGAGACTGAACTGAGTATTTATTTGTAAAGGTAAATTAGCTTGACATGCTTGCAATAAACTTGCAATAGACTTGCTTGGAAATAGAAATACATAAATGAGAATTGTGGGATTCATCCATTATATTTGCAGAAAATTAAGGAAGCCAATCAAGTTGTACAGTGCTTGTGTTATAGAAACAGAGTAAAATATGAATTCTAGAAAGTGATTGATAATTTCACCATTTTACCAAAGCCAATTTAAATTATATCATCAAGTGAGCTGAGAGTTGGGTCACCACCATTTACTTTCAATAGGTTCCTCTGAGTGGTAGAATCCCAAATAGAGACTGCGTTAACCTGAACTTTCTCATGAACAAGGAATTGTCATACTTATAGCAGAAGCGTCAAGATTAAGAAAATTTAGAAATTTAGTAGATTCAAAAAACATATCTAAAAGTATTATTAGTCTGATCCATCCCTTCTCAAGCCCCATGAGTATTATCCCTTACTAAGTGATTGTTTTCTGGCCTTTGAGGAGCACTCATAAATATTGTCTTATTTTTCAAGGGAAAATAAGACAAAAGCATAAAAATATTATTAGTCTATAGAAACTTGGTTAAGGGTTGAGGGCAAAATGGAGTATGGAATGCTGTATTTCGATACATGAATTACATAGATTTATTTTCCTGTTTCAGGGTTGAATAGGCCAGGGATTGGGTGAACTCATGTTACCTATGGATTTGATGGTTAACTGAGAGAAAAGGAGAAATCATTCACCCAATTTATTTGGAGACCAGAATTTATTTAAATATAGTTGCAGTTAAATTGTTGATTATGCTACAGTGAAGGACATTTGGAGACACAAATTAGACTCTATAGTAGAAGCATCAGATTAAAAAAAATTAGAAATTTAGTAGATTCAGGAAACATATCTAAAAGCATTATTAGCCCAATCCATCCATTCTCAAGTACTATGTCTTATTATATGTATAATAGAGTGCATTAAATTGGGGAGGTGGCAAGAACGGGAGGGTCAGATAGAGGAGGGGATCTAAATATCATCAAATTATATTGTATGAAAACCACAAAAATTCAATAAAAATTGTTGGGTGTGGGTGCAAGAAGAGGTAGGAAAGAAACTCTCTTTTAATTATGGTCATTGTTATTAATTATTTCATCTTTAGTAAAATGGTTTCCAAATCATCAAAGTGAAACAAGAAGGGAGATATCCTTGGGAATCAAAGTAAATAAGATGCAAGAGAATCAAATCAGGAAAGAAAGAGTAGAATTGACTCACCTAGGAGATGGCAGGACTCAGGAAAAGTCAAAATGCAGTGCTCTTCTTAAAAATTGATAAGAATTTCAAGAAATTAAGAATGAAGTAGTAAACAAGCCTGGGGCCTTTCTAAGAATGTCTTTGTTCATGTATAGAATGGATCCTGATCTGACAAGAGAGGAGAGTTTTTTACCAGCCTTTGAGGATTAAGACAATGAATTGCAAGTCAGTCATTAGCCATCTCATCCTTGTTACTCTTCTGTTATCTGTAAAACAGAAACTGAAAAACAGAGATCTTCATCCTTCTGTGCTTGGAATGGACAATGCAAAGTCCATTCTGTTTTACATTAAGAGATCATTCAGCATTGATTACTAACAGTTTGACTTCTTATTTTAAAAGCATTTAGAATGATATTCCTACACTCCTCTGGCTCGTTTCTAAGCATATTGAGTTATGTGTCCTCTATCTTATTGTTAGATATTTTTCTGTAATGTCTTTGCAATGAGGATGTTTGAGAGAGGCAGTAAGTCTTCACTGTGCCAATTCTAGTGAAGAGCTTTCATTTGATTATTGTTCCCACATCAACACTGTCATGAGTGCAGATGCAGATAATTTATCCTTACCAGTTCTGAATCAGTTAAAAAATTCCTGGAAACTTTTCAATGTCTGCTTGAATTGTCCTCGGTAAACCCTGATTTTTAGAAAGGTCAAAACGTTGCTGAACTGAAACAAGAACTTGATCAGTCAGAGAGTTTCCTAAGTGAGCAAGGGATTATGCTTATCAGTAGACTTAAATAACAAGACAAATGATTATTAAATATAATTTTAAAGGAATGGAAAAGAAGTTTGGTGTTGAAGTCCAGCTTTTGAGCTTGGAGACTATGAGAGCAGAAGCAATTTTTTTCTAAGCACACAGAAGAATATACTTTTAACAGATCAGGCCATTATGCTGTCATCTTGAGACTGGCAACTCATCTAACTATGCATTGTCTTGGTAGAGCAATGTTTCATAGTGGTATGTTTATCAGATTAGCCGCTGAACAGATGATACTAGTGTGGGAGGAAGGAATAGTGTTTTGGTTTTAATATGCATTTTGGGTATTTTTAAGTAACTGGAAAATCAAAAGATGACATTAAAATGGGTTCACCTAAACTGTACTCACCTGACTAGTGAACCAGCATCTAAATACGCAGTCTTAAACTTTGTAGTGTAGCAGTCTCGTGTTGCCACAGCTTTAGTTTTTTTCTTGTCAATAGATAATATGCTTTGAGCTGAAATAGCAAGAACTCTACAATTTATTTTTTCTGAAAATCTTTTAAAATTTATTTATTTTTATTTTATGTGTATGAGTGTTTGCCTGCATGTGTGTATATATTCTGTGTGCATGCCTGGTGCCAGTGGAGGCCAAAAGAGGGCATTGGATCCCCTAAAACTGGAATTATGAACAACTGTGAGCCATCATATGTGTCCTGGAAATTGAACCCAGGTTCTCTGCAAGAGCAGGATGTGCTCTTAATCCCTGAGCCATCTTTCAAGCACCAAAGATTTATTTTTTATTTTAGTTTTAGTGTGTGCACATGTGTATGTTTGTGTGGGGGTAAAGCGCACATGTTTGCAGTGCCCATGTTGTCCAAAGCATGGGTGTTGGGTCTTGAATTCAGGCCCTGTGGAAGAGGAGTACATACTCTTAACCACCCAAGCCATCTTTCTAGCCCTTTGTGAAAATCTTTAATTTTCAATGAATAACCATGAGTTACAGTTGCCACTGGGCATGAACACTGTTCAATAAGCTCTAGTCAGTCCAAACCTAAATACATGGCCTCTGAACAGCAATTTGTACAACTTTCTCTCTCTTTAATATGTTTCTGTCTATACAGAAGGAATTGCTGTTTTGACTTCTTAGTAAACTGGAAGAGAGTTTCAAGTCTTAACATCCCACTAATCCATGAGTGACCAGTCAGTGGTGAATGTACCTGATTTTCAACAAGGAAGAATGCTACATCTTGGAAAATCAGGTTTGTTTGACCCTTAGCTATTTACTGAGATTGATTTTTCACAAGGGTGTAAGGATAGGAACATACTTTGATGGTGTTCCCTCTTTGAATTGAAGCAAACTGATCTTGTAACATATGCAGTGTTGACACTAGCTAGGCCAGTGATGTGAGAAAAGAACAGATTGTAAAAGAAAGCTTTCCTGGATTTAATTTAATTTAATGTACCAATTGCTGCCACTCCATCTGAACACACAAATTATTTTTCTGTTTTTGCTTAAAAGAAGGATTATGGTTTTATGAATTCATGAAATGATTTTTTTCAAAACGGCCAATTTTAGTTGCTTGACTGTTTTCATTTCCCATCCTCATTTCCTTGGGATGTTTTATTAAGGCAAGGAACACAGGATATAACCATACAGTAGATTCTAACCCATTAAAAAAGTTCTAGTAATTCTTCTGATTAAAAATTTGTGACAAGCTGATTGAACAGCAAATGGAAGAGTGACTCCTACTTGAATATCACAAGTTTATGACCATAGTAATTTTAATCTTGAGCAAAGCTATTAACGTGACTTTTACTCAAATAATGCTGTCCTTGGGACTGAAATGTACTATTTGATGTATTGCTTTATGTTAGACATTAAGACAGATATTTTGAGCTATGGGTAAAAGAAAAAAATAGACCAGTACTCATTTCTTATTCATAACATTTCTGTTTTTGTATGTTTAGTTTTTCACAATTGAGCTCCATAAGCACCACTGATTTAAGGGATAGTCTCATTTCTCCAGAGATTTATTTACATGTCCAATTTGCCTTGAAGATATTTATACAGCTTGTCATCAGTGAATTTTAATGCAAAGTTGAGTGAAATTATACTTGAATATATTTAAAAGAGAATGAAAAATAAGCTTTTTTCTTCTTCTAGGGCAGTGTTACACTGATTTAGATATTTTTACAAAGAAATTGTTGGTTGCATAAGTGTTAGCCTATATGACTATTTCTTTAAATTTGTGCAGAAAATTTAGCTCTTACCCTTAGCCTTTACTGGCTATACTGTTCCTCCAGCCCTGTTTGGAAAATTTAAAAAACAGATTTGTCATCCTGGAGTGAAATTATGCAGGCTAACTCAACCCCATATCTAAAGTGAGCATTTTAAGTTTTCAGTGTGATATTTGAGAGAGAAATGGATAAAGTCTCTGTGGCTTCTTATCTAAGCCTTCGACATTACTATCTGGTTTCTCTTAATTCTAAATACTATAGTGTAATGTTTTAAAACTTTGAGTCCCAGGGGTCACTTTAAGATATTTAAAATGTAGATCAAGTCACACATCTAACATTCAAATTATTCCTGGAGTCTGCATTTAAAGCAAAGACCTCAGGTAGCTACGCTGTTCCTAGCCCAGGAATCACACTTTGAGACATGTGACTTAGACAGAATGATGCTAAGTTTTAAGAAAAACCATGTAGAAGTGTAACATGACTATTTTTCATTCAATCCATTATTGGCAGTCATTGAGCTCTTGGTTTTTACCAAAAATTATAAAATACTTAAGATATAAGTTATGGCTTAGAACCCAATCCTAAGTATTTCCATGTACATCTTAGAGAAACAATTCTATCTTTGCTTATTGTAGTTTTTATGGTATTCGTTTCCTGTATACATTTTTCTACATAGCATTGTAGAATGAGCTACTTCCTTCTAGGTTATCATTATTGTTTTTTTCAGTTTTATCATTATTGTTTTTTCAGTATATTTTGATCACATCCATCCCCAGCTCCTTTAAGATCAACATATTCTAACTTGATGTCCATTTTTTTTGTCTTTTTTTTTTTTTTAGATTTTTAAAATATATTGATCTGAAAAAATGCACAATATAAGTCCAAGCGAAAAGCAGGACAAAGAACATATATAATACAACATCAGTTTTGTTAAAAATATAATTTACATATATACATACCCACGCTCGAGAGATAACAAAATGTTAACAGTAGTGAATGTCTAGTATTTCCAGCCAAAGGGGCACTGATGGGCATGTTTTATTTCATGAATTTGTTTTCTGTAATCTCTAAGTTTTCTGTAACAAATTTATAACATATTAGAGAAAAATAATGCTTTTAAAAACATAGGAAAAATTATTTTGAAAAATACCCCATTGCTTTCAAAGGAAACTAAGTCTAAAATGTTTACACTTACCCTTTTTCATCTTCATTGTCGAAAGAAAGAAGGCTACTGTTTTTGATTTGCTTCTGTGAGTTCTTTTTGGCTGAATCCTGCTTATTCACTTCATCTTCATTTGTTTTTTTCTTTCTTTTTTGAGCTTGCTGTTAAAACTGAATACTTTTCATCTGAGGAACGTGTAACTGGTTTTCGATACACGATTCTTCCATCAGCTGGAGATGGTTCTTCGCCTTCTTCGGCGGCCTTTATTTCTGCTTTAATTTTCATGACTTCTTCAGCTGTCAAGTCTCCCTTTTTTAAAACTACCACTTGAGGTTGCTCATCTTCTTTGTCATTGTGATCACCATCTTCACCTGGGCGCTGAGGCTGGATTCTTTTGGTCTCTACGGTGGGCCCCTCCTTGTAGCCGACTCTTTTCTTGAAGCAGGACAGGAAGGCCGGCTTCAAGGGCGCTCGTATGACACTTGGTTCCGTTTGCTCATGGCTTGGATGAAAGCCTTTTTTTGGTCTTTTTGAGACAGGGTCTCCCTGTAGCCCTAGCTGCCCTGGAACTCACTATGTAGACCAGGCTGGCCTTGAACTCACAGAGATCTGCCTGACTGCCTCCGGAGTCCTTAAATCCACTGAGTCCAACTGGTGCTGTTCATAAGCACATGGATGTAGAACCTTCTACTGGACTGGAGCGTGGGCAGCCTTCCAGAAGCCACACCCATGAAAAAAATGACTCTCCCTCCCAAAATAGCTATCACCTACGTATACCTTCTCAGCTAGAGGTGGACTTTGTGTCCCTCCCTGATCCATGCTGTAACATTGACTGGGTTAATCTTGTGCAGGTCCTATTCAGGTAACTGCAGCTGCTGTTTCTGAGTGGCCATGCTGTGTCCAGAAGACACTGATTCCTAGCAGTCCTCCCCAACCCATGGCTCTTACAAACTTCCTGTCCCTTCTTTCTAAATGTTCTCTGAACAGTGAGCGGGGTATGATGGAGATATGCACTTAAGGCTGAGCACTGCATACTCATTCTCTGAACTTAAAAATATTTATTTTTATTTGTACTTATTTATTTTTATTTCTTTTTAAAATTTTTATTGAGAATTTCATACAGGGATATAAGCATATAAGGTGTTTTGATCAAATCCATGCCCACTCCGTCCCCTCCAACTCTTCCCATATCTTCCCATCACTTTTTTCTGATAACTTCATGTACTCTTTCTTTTTCTTCTTTTTAATGGGGCTTTTTGCGACTCTAACATTCCCCCCTCTGAAGATGCAGCCCTAAAATCTTTTGAAGATTAGATAAGAGCTCCCAAATACTTTAGACATATTTGGCCTTTGGAACAAAATATGTTGCTAAGAGGCCCAAGGACATTTTGACTTTTAACCAAGAAGCTGGTTACTTTTCTTTGGGGTCTTTTTACACAAACTGCCTAGCCAATTCCTACCTCTTTTTCGCATCACACCATCCTCTGAAAAGGTTACCCAGCTTGTGATATCAAATGTTGGAGAGGATGTGGGGAAAGCGGAACGCTCATCCACTGCTGGTGGGATTGCAAACTTGTTTAACCCCTATGGAAAACAGTGTGGAGAACTCTTAAAAACTACAAATGAACCTACCACTTGACCCAGTTATACCACTCCTTGGCATATATCCAAAGAACTCATCCTATTGCAGAGACACTTGTACATCCATGTTTGTTGCTGCTCTTTTCACAATAGCTAAGAAATGGAAGCAACCTAAGTGTCCCTCAATTGATGAATGGATAATGAAAATGGGGTTCATTTATATGATAGAGTTTTACTCAGCAGTAAAGAAAGATGGAATCATGAAATTCACAGGTAAATGGGTGGAGCTAGAAACTGTTATACCAAGTGAAGTAACACAGAATCAGAAAAACAAAAACAAACAAACAAAAAATGACCTATGATCTCCCTCATATGTGGATCCTAGCACCAAATCCTGATAAGTGAGTATGTATCCAGACATAACTACAGGGACCAGGATAATGGAAAGGAACCAGGGAGGTAAAGGAAAAGAAAGAATCTGAAAGAGAAGAAAAGTAGGAAACAAGCATTAATAAGGGAGATATGGATAAAAACTGGGTTAGTTTAAGGGAGGGGGGAGGGAAGTTTATTCAAGGAACCTGGGGATAAAGGGAAAGAAAGAGCTCAAGAGAGGTGGGACCATAGGAGAATGGTATTATTAGGGGAGAAATGGGAAAAGTGGGGCACCTTAATTGGGGAAACCATGGTGGAAGGGTTAGACAGTGAGAGAGATAAATAATACCTAGCTAGTTTTAAAAACCAGAGAGATCCATATTAGTCCAACAACCTACTGACAAATTTGCATACCAGATCAAGAAATATATGTCTAGGCAAGGTTTAGCTGAGAACAATTGGTCTTTGCCCAAGCTTTATCTACATGGCATATGGCAATTAAAAGTACCAGACTGGTGGAACTAACCTTCTTGGATGTTTAATAGACATACTTTGAGGCCTATACTAATTTGATCAGAGGGATATAAAGGACAGATTTTGCTCCTTGCCCTCTTAGGTCGACAAGTTCCAGGGGACTATGAGCATCTCTCAAAATGTCCTGTAACTGTGGTGAGTCACCTGACTTCGTGATCAAGGAGGCCATGGAGACCCCACCAAATGGACTTGAACCAGTGTTCAGTCTACAAAGAGGAAGGTCAACACAGAGGAATCACTCCCTGCATACTTCCAAGCAAAGCCAGCCATGGCTGAGTAGAACCATTGACTTATCTTCACGTAGACAGAACTGGTAAAAGACCGGAGCCAGGAGCTCCTCCCAAGCGCATGTGACCTCTGAGGAACAGATCCTCAAACAGCCTTAAGAATAAAAATAAATTGGTTTATTTCAGCCGACTGTATGGCCTTAAACACCCAAAAGGAAAGGATAACCAAAGATTTAAGGGGCCAATATAATTTTTTAAGAGTCCATATGTATAGCTAAAGGCTGTATAATAAGAAACAATGCCAGATAGGAGATACCTTCTTTTTGAGTTATTGGCCAAGGTAGCCTAAGAGACTCCCAGATAGTAACCCAGCACAGAACTGGGAAAATGGCCAGCAGACCCCAATCTTATCTAACGGAATATTGGCAACTGATTGCTGCTAGATGGGGAACAGCTAACCTTCCTAAAACAAAGACCTCTGGATAGGTTGACTAGATTCACTGGATGGACAAGTACTAGGGAAGAGCTGGGGGTGCTGACAGCACAGCAGACAGTAGCAGGGATGACAGAGGACAAGGGCTCTAGTGTGGGGATAGAGGCTATGGGAGGGTGACATCTGGGAAGTGGGTGTATAGATGAATAAGATGATTTGGGAAGTTCTGTGTGATATACACACAAGAAAATCAACAAATTATAAAAATGATTATATTTGAGGAGGAAGCATAAAAATTTACTTCATGTTAATTAGTAGAGGTGATAAACATTATTGTTGAAATCTCCCTGATGACTTTATATCCAAACACAGGTGCCAAGGAGCCGAGTGCAACCAACTAGGACTAGTAATAATCAGATACATACAGATTAGAGATGCATGTGCCAACATCTAAGTGTTATTAGCAAAAACAATGAGTCTTTCTGTAAGAAACAGTATATTTTAAAATGAAATGTTGATCTTTTTTAAAGGTTAAAAACTCATTTAAGTTTATGTCTTATAGGGTATATACTGAGTTCAATATTGTATAACTGTATTAATTTAACTGTGAACCTAAAACTTTTATAGTCACTTTTGAAAGAGATGTGTCTTTGCTCTGGAAATTGTTATTGAGTATGTTAAAGCTGTAATGAAATGCTTCTTCTAAAAAATTTAAAAAAAGATTAGCTCCACCAGTTTGGTACTTTTAATTACCATGTGCCAAGTAGATAAAGCTTGGGTAAAAAACCAAATATTCTCAGATAAACCTTGACTAGATATATATTTTGTTCCTGAAGCTAGTTGACTAAACTATGACCTTAGAAATTTTAAGATTATGTGTATATTAGTTTTGTCTCATTCTTTATATATCATAACAAACCTACACAGCCCTTCATCACTTGTTTAGGCTTTCTCATTTTTTTTCTATTTTGGAAAATATTCCATTCCCATATCCTTTTAACATCTTTTACATTCTCGTTTTCCTTTTTAAAAATAATTATGAGACATAATAACATTAACAAATAAATTTTCCGCATGTGAGAATTCTTTTCCTGGGGATGCTAAGCAATGCTTATTCCCTTTTAAGGTTCTAGTGCCAAACCAATGTTTGATTAAAGTTTTACTGGGGAACCATTGAATTGTCTGAGCTTACTTACAGAGATAACTGATGGGTTGTTGAAGTGTATGAGCAACTGAGGGTATGCACACTGTAAAGCCTTTATCCAGCATAGGTCATGTCTTCTCTTTCTAGTCTTCCCCAGATTGTATACTTTAGCCCTCCACAAATGCAGGAGACCATGTGTGATTAGGGCCCAATTACATGCAGTTGTCTGGAAAGAGTGGCTGGATACTCTAGTGAGGGTCCACTGACCCTGCTTGCCCCTCCTTTAATGAAGGAGCACAACCAAAAACAAGCCCAGTTGTGACAATGTTCAGCAATCAGGCACTGCTGAAGTCGTGATGGTGGTAGTTATTTCATGCAGAAGAGACTGCTGTACAGTATCATCTTATTAAAAGGACATGGAATTTAAAAGGATTTGGTGCTGGGATGCACAAAAGAGGGAGAACATACATCTTTTATTTTTCTGAGTCTCTGTTAGTGTAACAGCTTCTAGATAGACCCATTACCTGCAAATTTCATTATTTAATCTTTCTTTACTGATGAATAGAACTCCATTGCGTAAATCTACCATATTTTTGTTAGCCACTTGTCAGCCGAGGGGCACTTAGGTTGCTTCCATCTCTTAGCTATTGTGAAAAGAGCAGCAACAAACATGGTTGTACAAGTGTCTCTATAATAGGATGAGTCCTTTGGATATATGCCAAGGAGTGATATAAGCAGGTGATATGGCAAGTTCATTTTTAGTTTTTTACGAGTTCTCTACACTGTTTTCCATAGGGGTTGCACAAATTTGCAACCCCACCAGGAGTGAATGAGAGTTCTCCTTTCTGCACATCCTTGCCAGCATTTGGTATCACTTGTTCTCTTGATCCTTGTGAGTCTGGTTGAGGTAAGGTGATACCTTAGGGTGGTTTTAATTTTCATTTCCCTAATTACTAATGATGTTGGACACTGTTTGAGACGTTTCCTTTATTTTTTCTTTTGAGAACTATCTGTTTGGATCTTTCACCTATCTTTTAACTGGGTCATTTGGGTTTCAATTTTTTGTTTTGTAAGTTTTTTATATATTCTGGATGTTAAACTCTGTCAGGTATGTCACTGGCAATGATTTTTTCCCATTCTGTGGGTTTTCTCCACTTTTTTACTGTTTCTTTTGTTGTACAGATGCTTTTAAGTTTAATGAAGTTCCACTTGTTGATTGCTGACCTTAATTCCTGAGCATCTTCTGTCGGATTTAGAAAATCCTTTCCTACACCAATGTCTTGTAAGTTACTGTCAATGTTTTCTTCTAATAGTTTCAGGGTTTCCTGATTCACATTGAGGTCTTTGATCCATTTGGAGTTGACTTTTGTGCAAGGTGAAAGATAAGGATCTAGTTTCATTCATCTACAGGTAGAGATCCAGTTTTGCCGGCACCATTTGTTGAAGATGCTGTATTTCTTCCATTGTGTGTTCTTGACACCTTCGTTAAACATCAGGTGGCTGAAATTGTGTGTACTCGGGTTTGGGTCTTCAATGATGTCTCCTTGATCTATATGTCTATTGTTGTGCCAATACCATGTGTTTTTTATGACTATAACTCTGTGGTGTACTTTGAGATCTGGTATAGTAATCCTCCCATGGCTGCTCTTTGTGCTCAGGGTTGCTTTGGCTATCTGGGTTTTTCTGTGCTTCCATACAAATTTAAGGATGTATTTTTTCTAATTTTGTGAAGTATGTCATGGGAATTTGATTGGGATTGCAATGAATTTATATATTGATTTTGATAGAATGGTCATTTTCACAATATTAATTCTTCCAATTCATCAGCATGGGTGGTCCATCCATCACTGATGTCTTCCTCAATCTCTTTCTTTAACAATTTAAATTTTTCACTGTAGAGGTCTTTGGTGTCTTTGGTTGGACTTATTCAAAGATATTTTATTTATTTAATTACTTATTTGTTTGTTTATTTATTATTTATTTATTTATTTATTTTGCAGCAATTGTGAATGACAGCATTTCTCTGTATTCTTTCTCCAATTGCTTGTTACTGGTATATAGAAAGACTATTGATTTTTGTAGACTGATTTTATATCCTGCTGCTACACTGAAAGTGTTGATCAGTTCTAAGAGTTTTCTGGTGGAACTTTGGGATCTCTTAAGTATAGTATCATATCATCTGCAAGAAGTGATAGTTTGACCTCTTCCCATTAGTACTCCTTTAATTTCCTTCTGTCTTATTGCTCTAGCAAGCATTTCAAGCTATGTGCAAAAGGAGTGGAGATAATGGACATCCTTTTGTGGTTCCTGATTTTAATGAGAATGCTTCCAGTTTTTCTCTAGAATGATGTTGGCTGTGGCTTTGATGTATATAGCTTTAATTATGTTGAGGTATGTTCCCTCTAGTCCAATTCTCTCTAGGACTTTGAACATAAATCCCTGCTGAAGTTTTTCAAAAGCCTTTTCTGATCTATTGAGATGACCATGTGGTTTTCGTCTTTGTGTCTATTTATATGATTAATGATGTTTTTGACTTGTGTGTATTGAACCATGCCTGCATCTCTGGAATAAAGCCTGCTTGATTGTGCTGAATGGTCTTTTTGATGTGCGTCTGTATGTGGTTTGCAAGGTTTTTTTTTGGACAGTTTTTGCACCTATGTTCTTTAAGGATATGGGTCTATAGTTTTCTTTTCTGGTTGTATCTTTACCCTATTTGGGTATTAGAGTGATGCTGGCTTCATAGAAGGAATTTGGGAGTTCTCCCTCTGTTTCTATCACTTTGAATAATTCAAGTAGTATTGGTTGGAGATCTTCTTTAAATGTCTGGTAGCATTCTGGTGTAAATCCATCTGGGCCTGGGCTTTTTTTCAGTTGGGAGGCTTTGTATTACTGTTTCAATTTCCTTATATATTATGGGTTTGTTTAATCTGTTGATGTCTTCTTGGTTTAACTTTGGTGGTTCCCATGATTTTAGATATCCATCCATTTCTTTTAGATTTTCAAATTTAGTAGAGTATAGGTTTTAAAAATATTCCCTTATAATAAATAGTTTGGATCTTTTGGGTGTCTCGTGATATTTCTCCTTTCATATTTGATTTTGTTGATTTGGATTTGCTCTTTCTTTTGGTTAACTGGGCTAGGGGTCTGTCTATCTTGTTTAGCTTTTCAAAGAACCAGCTCTTAGATTCATTGATTCTTTGCATCATTTTCTGTTTCTATTTCATTAATTTCTGCTCTGATTTTTGTTGTTTCTTCTCTTCTGCTGGGATTGGATTTCATTTGTTCTTGTCTTTCTAGCCTCTTGATTTGCAGTGTTAGGTCACTTATTTGGGCTCTTTCTAATTTTTTAATGTAGGCATTTAGAGTACTGAACTTCCCTCTTAGGAATGCTTTTACAGTGTTCCAGATGTTGTATTGTGTTGTATTGTCCTTTCGTTAATTTCCAGGAATTCTTTTATTTCTTTCTTAATTTCTTCTTTGACCCACTCATTGTTTAGAATTGGGTTGTTTAATCGCCATAAGTTCATGTAGTGTCTAGGGCTTTGTCCAGTGTTGATTTTGAGCTTTATTGCATTGTGGTCAGAAAGAATGCATGGGATTATTTCAATTTTTTTGTATTGATTGAGGTTTGTTTTATGCCCCAGTATGTGGTCAGTTTTTGAAAAAGTTCCATAGTGTGCTGAATAGAAACTGTATTCTTTGGTGCTTGGGTGAAATATCTGAAAGATGTCTGTTAGGTCCATTTGATGTATGGTATCATTTAATTCAGACATCTTTCTGTTTATTCTTTGTCCAGTTGACCTGTCTAATGGAGAGAGTGGGGCACTGAAGTTCCCTACTATTACTGAGTTGGGTTTAATCTGTGTCTTAAAGTCCCTTAATGTTTATGAATTTTGGTGTGCCAATGTTTGGTGCAAATATGTTAAGGATTGTAATATCTTCTTGGTTAATTCTTCCTTTGATCAGAATGAAGTAACCCTCCTTATCTCTTCTAACTAGTTTTACTTTGAAGTCTATTTTGTCAGATATTAGAATTTCAACCCCTGATTGTTTCTTAGTTTCATTTGCTTGGAATATTCTTTTCTATCCTTTCACCTTAAGGTAGTGCCTGTCCTTGAAGGTGAGATGGGTTTATTGCAGACAGCAAAAAGATGGATTTTATTTCTTAATCCATTCACAGCCTGTGTCTTTTGACTGGGGTGTTCAGTCCATTGATATTTAAGGTTATTGAAAGATGTGCATTGGTTGAGGTCATTTTGATTGCTGTTTCTGTTCTCTGCCTAATTTTGTTTTTCCTAGATTATACCTTTATTTATTTTCTTTCGTTGCCCCTAGGATATAGTCATTCCTTTCTCCTCTCTTTGTATTGCTTCATGTATTCTTTGAAGGGCTGGTTTCATAGGCATGCATTCTTTCAGGGTTTTCATGTCATGGAAGATTTTTCTTTCCCCCTCAACTATAATAAACATTTTTTTTAAGTAAAGTATTCTGGGTTGGCATCTATTGTCATGTAGAACTAGAAATACCTTGGCCCAGGCTCTTCTGGCTTTCATAGTTTGCATTGATAAGTCAGCTCTAATTCTGATGGGCTTTCCTTTGTATGTGACTTGTTTTTCTTTTCCTGCTTTCAGTATTCTCTTTCTTCTGTACATTTACTGTCTTTACTATGATATGTCATGGAGAGTTTCTTTTCTGATTCTATTTGGTGTTCTATGTGCTTCCTGTATTTGTATGGCGATGTCTTTCCTTAATTTCAGGAAATTCTCTTCTACAATCCTGTTTAAGATCTGGTCAATACCATTAACCTGAAGTTCTTCTCCTTCCTCTATGCCTATGACCTGTGGATTTGGTCTTTTTATGGTGTCCCACATTTCTTGCATATTCCGTTCTTGTATTTAAAAAAAAATTTCCATACTCTTTGCTTGAGTGGTCTAATTCTTCAACTTTATCATCCACTGTTGATATTGTTTTCCATTTCATTCTTTCTAGTGGTAAGGCTTTCCTCTGTTGTTTCAAGTTGGCTTATTGAGTTTTGCACTTCCATCTTCATTTCTGCCTGAGTTTTCTTCAATGTTTCTATCTCTTAGGGAGGAATGCTTGTAGCAAGAGATATAATAATGAATCCATTAAACTGGAAATTAAAGCTGGCCAAGATGCCTCTTCATGCCTTTCAATGAAGAGGCAGGGTGTTATTGCACTGCTGTTCTTTTAAAATATGTGTCCTTGGTTATCTCTAGGAGGTTCTCCTTGTAGAACTCTTCTATGGGACTGGTGGAGTTTGGTGGGGACATAGTGTTTTTGCTTTCCATTTTATTATTCTTTTGTTGTGATTTTGGCATGTGAATTTCTTTTGTTGTTTGTGATTCTGATATGAGAATTAAGTTGAAGTATGCTTCTGTTTGTGTTCTTGGTGTGCCTTGGTCCTTTTCTTATTGTTTATGTAAAGATGGTTGGTCCAGGTTTTAGGTTCTCTCAGGCTTTATTTTGGAGGGAGCTGATGGTTTCAGATCAGCTACTCAGGAGCACCCAGAGAAGCCCAAGTCAGGTTCCAGTGTTCTAAGTTTGGACTCCTATTAGCGGGAATTCAGAGCAAAATTTGGGATGTTCCCTAAAGGGGTGTGTGTGTGTGTGTGATTTTGGAACTTTCAGTTGGTCTGCTGAGTTCTCAGCCTCTATGCCAGAGAGAAGCTGGAAACAGGCACCCTCTCATGGTCTGCTAAGATCACAGCCACTACATAGATGGAGATTGGAACCCACCCTCTCAGGTTCATTTATTTTTATTTATATGTATGAATGTTGCCTTCATGTAAGAGCACCAATGTCATGCAATGCCCATGAGGGCTAGAAGAGTGCATCAGATCCCATAGAACTGAAGTTACAGGTCATTGTTACATACCATGTGGATGCTGGAAACAACCCAGGTCCTCTGCAAGAGTAACCAGCACCCTTAATTTCTGAGTCATCTCTCCAGTCCTTATTCTTTGTACTTTGAACAGTTATGAGTTTCTGTACTACCATACTCTGTGAAAAGAAACTTCTGTGATGAAGGATGAGAGCTATACTACTCTATGGGTATAAATATAAGTATTTAGTAGGCAGTTTGATACTATGTCCATTTAGCAATAGTATGTTCTCTCCTAGGGCTTATGACCTTCTCAGTCATGGATTCTTGAAGCAGTTTACAGTGCCAAGCAGGAATTCCTACCTGTGGAGTGGGCTTTGAATACAAGCAGGAAGTGGCATGTTACTCTAATAACATTCATGACACTATTGCATCAATGGCTATATTTTGCCAGGCCAGTCATGGCTGGTAAGACTGTTAATGACTTTTGCCCACCAGTAGCCTGAACAGCATCTTCTGGCACCATAAAAGCTAGCCAGCAGGGAGGAAACTTCCAGTTTAGTATCAGCTTGATTTCTCCATGTCGTGTGACCGAAAAGTGTTTAGTATCTTCAGCAATAATATTTTACCATCAATTTCTGGTCTAAAATCAAGAGCAATGGCAATATCCTGTATTTTTTTGGCATCTCTAGGGCCCATCTCTGGCCAGAAACTTAAAGGGAGACCTCTCACACCTGCATTGGTATTTTTTATAATTGATCTTAGCCTAAAGACCAAGAAGCAATGCACTGGAATTTTTTATTATTATTTCACGGCTTCTGAGAAGAACATTATTGTTCCATGTATGTGCCTCCATTAAAACTGTTTCTCTGATTTTTTTTTT
>NW_008346927.1:1312948-1385212 GCF_000622305.1 Nannospalax galili
CTGACTGTCAAACAGCTTCTCTCTCTTTTTTTTTTTTTTCTTTTTAGACAGGGTCTCTCTGTAGCCCCAGCTATCCTGGAACTCACTGTAGACCAGGCTGACCTTGAACTCTCAGAGATTTGCCTGCCTCTGCCTCCTGAGTGCTGGGATTAAAGGTGTGCAACACCATGCCTGGCTCATCTCTAAATTTTTATGGACTTATAAAATAGTAGGTCCTTATATGAGTTCTTGAAACGTTCTTAGTATTAGTTATGTCTGCCTCCTACCATCTCTGCTGCCCTATCATCCCATTAGGTTATTAAGTTTAGGAACTATGTTTTGACCATAAGTGAGAAATAATTCTCCCCATAGCCAAACAACGTCTAGACATTGTTCAAAAACAAAATAAAACAAAATCGGTTTTCATCATTGAAACTAAAGAATTCAAATTTAATAATTGAATTTCTTTCTGCTTCCCATGAGGATAAAATAATTTCTTAGATGACAACCTTCTTTTAAATGTTTTCATTATTTCCTAATACAGAACTGAGTATGAAAAAGGTTGAAATCCAAGAAAATTAGCTTGTTAGGACAGCATCACAAAGGTGTTTTTGGCCACAAAGCCAATTATATATTTTTACTAATGTTAAGTTGCCTTTTGTTGGGGAACCCTGCTGTTGAGGGTCGCAGTCTCTCCATGTCCGGATAGCCGCAAGCCGGCTCGGCGCAAATGGAGAGACTCCTCTTCTCAGTGGGGCGCCTTCTACTCTCCTTCCTGACTCACCTTTGAAGTGGCCGTCACAGATACATGACCTCTGGCATAGGAACTACCAGGTTTTAATCAGGCATTGTCTGACAGTCTGATAGAAGCCCACCGCCACATGTAAATGGGGCATCCTAGGAGCACCTATCAGCTAAGGCTTTTGCTACTGCCTCCACACTATAAATCTTCTGGTTTCACCCCAATAAAGTGGAGCTGAATCACTGAATAAAGGAGCTGTATCACTGAGTCTGACTGAGCTGTATCCTGTGTCTTACTGCCTACGATTCAGTCTCCCCAGAGGGGGCTATCCTTCCATCAACACTCCCTCGTGAAGATCCTGCTTTTGCCCTTCCTGCACCTCCCCTCGTGATCCGGTGGCCAACGGATTGCGTACACAGAGGGAGCCTCCAGCAGCTTGGAATGGAACCCACCCGGCAGCTGACAGTGACCCACAGAGTCGCCAGCACCCAGTAGCCGCAGAGAGCCAGGGACCTGCACAGCAACGCGGTGCGTGAAATCCGCACACCCCAGCAACAGCTTTTTAAATTTTAAACCCAAATAAATTGCTTTCATGGGGGACTGTTCCTGAGTTATTGCTGTAGTTTATCTGAACAAAAAGTTGAAGATTGCAAAACTTCAAATGAAAGTAAAAAATGAAGATCCAGTAATTATTACTTAGCATCCATGAAATAATTCCACAAACTGAGTAACATCAGTATTGTAATGTGTCTGGGCAAAAAGGCCTGCACAGTACATATGCTATGCTTATAATGAAAATCTGTGGAGTTTATCATGAGAGGATATCTTCACATGAATATTCTAACATTGAATTCAGATATAAGACACTTCAAGGTCATTTATAACATTGAACTTTGACAACCACTATGTAACATTTATTAGTAATGAGAAGGTCATTGGTATATTGAGGCTGCTCTTCCTTCATATGATTGGTCATGGCAAGTGGATGTTGCATTGTCTGAGTCATTTCCCTCACCAGTGAAATGAAAAATAAAGGTCTTTACCCACTTCTCTATGCAGACAACTTTGAGAATGCAATTGAGGCATGGAGACTATGGTTCAATCAAAGGTCACAGTGATGATGAAGAAGAAATTAACAGCAGCATTTGGTATAAGTTTTAATTCTGATCTCTGAGTTACCTCTGAAAGGATATATTCCTTATTCTTACAGGTAAAGGAACACAGAAATTAAAGAGCTTGAAATTATATTTAGGTGTTTTGAAAAGACTTCCCATAATTGTTCATTAAGAATCCTTAAAATCATACAAGTACTTAAAGGCAATGTGAGGGGCATTAGGTGATAAGTAGAAATGACTATTAGTCTTTTTCCCCCCAATTTTTTATTTTTTTGTGCATTACATATAATAGATCTTGATTGAATTTAGACACCCCCTCTCGCTCCCTATCCCCCACAGCCACCCAATCATAGTTCACATATTCTGTCATGTGTGCTGAGTCTTACCTGGTCAAGCATTTATACTCAGATGTTCCTTGGTAGAAGTTCATCACTGGAGTCTAGTCAGCCTATCCAGAGTCACTTCCTTAGGATCTACTAATCATACACTAAGGAGCTGACATTTCATTTTGTCCTCAGATCTGCTATCTATGCTATCTATGTTTTAGGAAGGCTGACTTAGTTTATGTTGGGAAGTCGCATTACAGCAACCAAAAGATGGATAACCTAGTGACTGTGAGAGTGGAAAGGAAATAAATACGCGTGTGCGCACATGCCCTTGTGTGTTAGTCACATTTGAAGTGTTCATTAAAAGTGTTGATAGTGGTCACTAAGCCATACAAAATTTAAAACGCTAAAATTTCTCATAGACAGTGTTGCATTAAGTTGGAAGAAGCAAGGCCTGTTGGTAACTGTGAAAAGTGAAGAGACAAAGGAGAGGAAATGAGAGATAAGCTCTTTCTCTCATAGGTGACTTATGAAGTGAGCATGGAGATGTCGAAAACCATAAACAGAAATAGTGGAAGCAGGAAGGTGGAAAATGTGCAAAGTTTCTGAGAGCAGTGTGTCTGCGGCTGTGCAGAAACGCCCAGTGGAGATGGCATTAATGTTGCTGATTTTTAAGTTCCTTATAAGGTGCCCCATCATTACTATTATTAATATTGTTATTATTTTATTAATGATAGTTCTAATGATATATATATTATTTTAAAAATATATGACTTCAGATTTACAAAATGTCAAACCAAGTATCACACTTAGAAAAGAGATCAAAAGTGAAATTAGCTTCCAATAAAATTTAGTGCAAGGCTCTCTGATAGAAATGTCAGTGAAATACATTAGTTAAAAAACCTACTGAAAAATTACACATACACTATCTCTACATGAATCCATGTGTATACCTGAAGGCTATATAAAAAGAAATAGTGACAGACAGGAGAAACCTCCCTGCTGGCCATGGTAGTGCAAGAGACTCCCAAAATTACATAGGCTATTGTTACAGCCATTGATTGCCTCCCAGAATTTGAAGATAAGACCCTATTGCTAAAGACAAGATGTACTTCAGACACAGGATTTGGAGCAATAGAATTGGAACTAACCTTGAGGCCACCTTCCCTGAAGGCTAGCTCTTATAGTTTTGGAGAACACTGTGCAAGCTGCTAAGGGAGAACATCAATTGATGATCCAACCCCAAGTTTAAGGCCTAATAACTACAACAATGACCAGCACAGCAAATGACTATATTGGGGTAGTAGTGGCATTTTTATCTTGGGGTTAATTAACAGCTACCTAACTGAACTTAAAGCTTGCTTAATGGGAGGAAACTCATATGTGGTACTGCAAACCTAGCCAAATACACATGGCTAGAGAGATAGATCTTAGAGGTTGTCACATCTCTAGACAAATACAATTTCTTACTATGTGCTAAGTATGGATCCTTGTATTTACAGACAAGTATTCTAGTCACTACTCATCAAAGAAACTTCTTTTGCACCAGATGGAGATTATTACAGAGTTCCATAACTGGTCACACACATCTGTGATTGTCTGTGAATTGCCTAACCCTAAGTGACAATGGAACTGCTATACCAAAGGCTCACGGAACATAGTGGAACAAGGGGTAGAGAGAATATTGATGCATCTCTCAATTCTTATCAATGAATCTCCCTCATGCAATAGAGAGCAACGAACACAAAAGAACACAAATGGTCAAAGTGTAGAGAATAAGAGTCTGCAGAGTGTGGGTCCTTGGACAGGACACCTATGTTAAACTTCGCCCACTCAGGACTCAGGGATCATTGCCAAAGAGCAGGTGGAAAGATTGTAAGAGCCAGGGAAGGAGATGCATGACCATATGGAAATATAGTCTTCCAGTTTCCTAGGACCTTGCTCATATGAATCTACAGCAGTGGTGTCAGCATACAGAAGACCCATGAAAAATCAAGCAGACAAAAACCCAGCATAGAACTATGGAACTGGCAGAAGGCCCCAATCATAGCTGAAGAGCTATTGGGAAGCTGATTACTGATGGGTAAGGAAGAGCTGATCTTCTTAATAGGAGGGACTCTAGATAGGCTGAGTAGACTCCAGTGGATGAACTTGTTCTGAGGGGTGTCTGGGGGCACTGACTTGACTGGATAGGCCTTAAAACAAATGACAGAATATGTGAAATCCAGTGGGGGCTCTATGAGAGGGTGCCAAAACAGAAGAAGGTATAAAGATGATTAAGATGTTCTGTATAAAATACATTAAAATTCACTAATGACTTACAAAAAAGAGAGAAATTTCAGTATTTTAAGTCTGACTAGCTTGTAAGGAACTGGTATCAACACGTGGTTACTGAACACTTCAAATTTGACTAATGCAACTGAGGTGAATTTCAAATTTTATTCTATTTTAACTATTTTAAGTTAAATGTTATATATAGCCAGAGGCTTCTGAGGTAGATGGTAAAGGTTGGAATACTTTAATTTGAGGCAGAGTACATATTTGCAGTTTAGAGATGATAACTCCATTTGAAATAATTCCATCAAATACCTCATTTATAAAGAAAATGGGGAAAAATGTGACCAGTTAAGTATAAAATTGCTAAATGCTGCATGTTCTTTTAGCTGCATATTTCCCATAAATGTTAGAGAAATATGTAGATAAAATTTTAATACTTCCAACATTTATAAGTAGCATTTTAAGTATAATTTATAGCTTTCATTTTTGTTTGACTTGTAATTAAGACCATCTTTCAAACAACCAATTCAATTATCGACAGACTAGAAATTGCTTTCATAGAAACACTGAACCCTGTTCTAAGATGTCAAATTCAGAGGATTAAGTAGCAAATGTGGAGGCTGCAATGCTTTCTTTCTTGCCATAAAGTTTTACACATTGACTGACCGCAGATTAGATACATTCCAGTAGGGCGGAATTATACAGAAAATAAACTGCCAGTATGTATGTTTCTCCTTTTAATTTCTTTTTCAGTAATTAAAAACACATACATACATATATTTCAATGAAGTGGTAATACATGAGCATTAATATATATCCTTAATTTATGGGTTTTTAAAATTTGAAATTAAGATTTTAGTCCCTCTTCCAGAATTAATTCATAATCTTAGAGGTAAGATTTAAAGCTGACAATGGGTTTACTTGCCATGGCACATGTGTTGTCTCCTCATTATAGAGGATGGGGACTATTATCCAGCTGGGGATATCTGGTTTAAAACAGCTGTTTGTGATTCAGCACTGTTCATTAGGATGGTGAACTTGGGCAAACTCACAAGTTTATTCAGAGGATTAAAATGTATGTAATCATACATCTACCCCCAAATTTTGGGTGTTCTTTCTGCATTCTTTAAAATTTTTACTTTGAATTTCTCTAATTTAAAAGAAAGAGTGTAACTTGGGAAGCAAATGAGTATAGAGGTGTCTACATACCCCAGGGGACCACACTGAGTGTAGCGATGTTTATATACCCCAGGGGATCACAGTGAGCCTGGAGATGTCTCCATATCCCAGGGAACCACACTGAAGGGTATTTGTGGAAATGGGTGATTCTGTAGCTTTTTATAGATTTTATATATATGCATATATATCATGAAGTACATGAAATTGGGGGGAGTGGGCAGGTGCAGATGGGAGAGGGAGTCTGAATGAAATGAAAATATATTGTACAAAAATTCATAAAAACTAAAAAAATTAAAAATCCCCCCACCTTATGTCCTTGTCTTTAAAGAATGTTTTAGAATTTTTATCTGTGAATACCGTGTTTACATTATTTTCACCCCTCTCTCTTTCCCCCATTCCTCTTATATCACCCCACTCCCTCTCAAGTTCATGACGTCTATAATTATTATATACACACATCTATCTATCATCTATCTATCTATCTATCTATCTATCTACCTATCAATCATCTATCATCTATCATCTATATTTATTATCATCAATTTATCTATCATCTATCATCTATCATGTATCTATCTATCTATCTATCTATCTATCTATCTATGGGATGATAGCTGTGGAATCCCTGGCTCCATAGTTCTGGAGATCATCATCTATCTATCAATCTATCTATCGACCTATTTACCTCATTTAGTATTGTTCTTATGGACAGGTTTTCATGTATTTTGGGCTTCTCATTTGGGATTGAATAAACAATGAGGAGCGAAATTTCCTCTATCTGCATTGACATGTTGACTGGTGCTGTCATTACAGAGGTCATATTTAGACCAAACATATTGTTGACATTTCAAGGGTGTAGCTTCGCTGTCATGTCTAGAAGATACTATTTAGCAGCAGGTGTCCTAGTGCTCTTGCTCTTAGAACCTTTCTGTCCCCTCTTCTGCAATATTTCCTGAGCCCACGCGTAGGGGTTGCACTGTAGATGTTTCAATGGGACTGGATGCTCCATGGTCACTTATTCTCTGCACTTTGATCACTTATGGATCTTTTTAATAGTTTTCATCTGTTGTCAAAAAGCAATTTCTTTAATGAGAGTTGAGGCTACACTTATCTTTGAGATTGAGGCTAAGTATATAGAATACAGTTGGAAATTGTGTTGCTTTTGATTAAAGTAAATGGCAGTAGTAGGTTTTCCTCTGGAGTCCACGACCTCATCAGCCATGGGTAGTTGGCTAGGTTTATAGTACCAGGCATGTAGTCCCTCTTTTCAAAAAAATTTTTATTGAATTTTGTGTATTTCATATATAAAATAATGTTTTCCCCCATGTCCCCCTTCCCCTTTGGCACACTCTGTCATTTGTACTACGGCCTATTATGTAAAGTTAGTGTCATAAGATGTCCCTCAGTGCAAGTTCAGCCACAGGGGCTTAGTCAGCCTATCTACAGTCTTTCTCTTCAAGATCTGCTTTTTATCACCCAGAAGTAATCTGCTCCAATAATTCTTCAACTAATTTTGGGGCTTGCTCTTCATGTCCCTAGTTCTGTGCTGGGTTTTTGTCTGCTTAAGTTTGCATGGGTCTTGTGCATGCTGATACCATTGCTGTAGGTTTGTATGAGAAGGGTCCCAGGTGCCTGTAGGACTTCATTTGATATATACACACACACAGAGACTACACAGACACAGACACAGACACAGACATACAGACACAGACACAGACATAGACACACACACACACACACACACACACACACACATACACTTTTGTTTTCTTTGCCTTTTTGAGACAGGGTCCCCCGTAGACCCAGCTGACCTGGAACTCTCTCTGTAGACCAGTCTGACCTTGAACTCACAGAGATCTGCCTGTCCCTGTCTCCCAAGTGCTGGGATTAAAGGCATGTGTCACCATATCCGGTCACACACACACACACACACACACACACACACACACACACACACTTTTTTGAAGGTAATTTACAGAATAACATGTTTCCCTATGGATTTTCAGCTGCTCTTAGTGTTATTTATCTTTGCTTCCTATGTCTCCTTCTGTATTAGCCTCCCTCGTCTCTCCCTAGTTTAGAGTAGCACCATTTTCCCCATTTTCAACCTCATAGCACTTGCGTCCTTCTAGCTCCCCCTCTAGAGCTAATTGAATGAAGTAACCTAAACCCAGAAATGAAAACACTGTATAGTCTTTCTTATTTGTGGATCCTGGTTCTGAATCTTTAGATTTGAGTATGTAACCTGAAGTAAGAGCAAAATCCAGGAAAGTAGGAAGGTGCCTCTAGAAAAGATGTTCTGATCTTTTTAAGTTTTCTGCAATGTCCAATATTATGGAAATTTCATTAGTTTGTGTAAATTTTCAATTAAACTGCATCTAATTTCAGGTACTTTTTGACTTATTTTTATTTTTATCTTATGTATATTAATGTTTTGCCTGTCATTAGGTTATGTGTGCAATGCTCGCAGAAGCCAGAGGAGGGAGCTGGATCCCCTGGAACTGGAGTTATGGATGGTTGTTAACCACTTTGTGGGTGCTGGGAATTGAACCTGTGTCCTCTTCAAGAGCAGCCAGTGCTCTTAATGGATGTGTCAACTCTTTAGCCCTTACATGACATTTTCAAAAATTTATGCAAATAGAGGAATCATGAAGTGTCAATAATATGTCAATCTGGAAAACATAAAAAAATAATCAAACAAGGCCAAAACACCACTAGGAATTGATACTGGGGAAACTTGATAAGCAAAGACACTTTGGGAAGTGTAGACGCCCGAGTGTACCTGTAGAATGGCGATGAAATTTATTTTTCAACTTGAGAGTAGAAGATGAAACCAGAGCAGACAGACCTTTAGTTGCTCAGGCTCTGTGGTAGTCTACCAGCTGTGCTGTTCAGATGCTTTAGACATCAATCAATTCATACAGTTTGTGCAACAGAAGTTTTGGTTAACTATGGTACTCAACTGGATGTTAAGAAAGCTTTTGTTGTAAGTTGATGATTACACAACATAGTAAGAGTTCACATTTATTAAGTTCATTTTAAGCAGATGCTAAAATAATACAATGCAGGACTTCATTAGATACAAGTTTGAGACAGATTATTTTTTATCTCCATTTAATGGATTAAAAATGAACCTTTATTAAAATTTTAATAAAGGAGTTAATCTTTATATAATTTGGTAAATAAATTATTTATTTTACATTAGTCTAGACTCTGTGCTAAACACTTATGTATATTTCCTCATTTGATCCTAATAATCAACCTTTTAGGTCAGTAATTTTTTTTTTTTTTTTTTTTTTTTTTTTTTTTTAAAAAAAAATTGTAGCCCCTTGTCCTGGAACTCACTATGTAAACCAGGCTGGCCTCTGCCTCCCAAGTGCTGGGATTAAAGGCGTGCGCCACCATGCCTGGCTAAGGTCAGTAATTTTTAAAATCCATATCTTACAGATGAGTATAAATATATTGTTCATGATACATAGCTGATGAGTGTCATAAGGCAGGTATAAATTGCAATCTGTCAGATTAATGACTACCCTTCAATTAACAGACATATTTGCTTATGTTTATTATCATGAAGCTTATGATTCTGTCATGGGGGTAATAATCAGTTTAAGGAAAAAGAGATCAAAACAAACAAGAATAGACTTGAATATTTACCACTTAATAGCCATACACGTTCTCTAGACCTCAATTACCTACAAAAGTCTCGAATTTATAATAAGCTTTACACAATAATATGGTTGTTTTGATTAAATAAACATGGGCAATATTAAAGAGTCTAATCAAAAGGATGCAGAAGTCTTAAGGACATAGGTGCTCACACATCTGCTTGGTTCAAGAATAGTGAATGGAGGGGACTGGAGAGATGACTCAGCAGTTAAGAGCACTGTTTGCTCTTGCAGAGGACCCAGGATTTGATTCCCAGCTCCCACATGGCAGCTAACAACCATCTGTAACTCCAGTTACAAGGGATCCGACAACCTCTTCTGGCCTCCACAGGCATTGCATGACATGGGTGCACTTAAGTACATGAAAGCATATACATAAAATAAAAATAATAAGTAAAAAAGAATAGCAAATAGAGAAAGTACAAACACATATATTCTTTAAGCTTTACTAAATCCCATTTTACTTTAGTATTACTGAAATTTCCTTAATTATAGTACAGTGATTTCTACTGTATGAAAAGAAAAGTAAGAAAACATTCCAAAACCATGCTTTTATTTTAACAAAAATTTAAGGTTGTAAAGTGTTGGTTCTTTATTCTTATTTAGGAATGCAAAATTAACATTCATTGCTGATTTCCAGATTTCTTTTTACCTAATTTTAATCACTTTGTCATGCTTATGCAAACCATGGATTGTATGTGAATTATCAAAGTCAGTGTCCAAATATTTTTTGAGAAGGTAGGAGAATGATTATTTTTATCCCAGTTTTACAAATGAAGAAACAGAGACTGAGACTTTTAGGAAACAAGTCAAGGTAAGTGTGTGGCACCCAGCAGAAGCCGGGTCGGACCTGCCTTCAGGACTTCTCACTTATTACTCTTTTTTTTAATGAAAAGAATTTTTTTTTAGACAGGATCTTACTATATAGCTCCAGCTGGCCTGGAACTTGCAATATAGGCCAGGCTGGTCTCGGACTCACAGAGATTCACCTGCCTCTGCCTTCCAAGGGTTGAGATTAATGGTGTATAGCACCATACCTATGTTTATTATTTTTAATTTTATCAGCTTCAGTTTCACCCCATTGATCTGATCAAATTAATTACTAGAGAACCACATTCTTGACAGGTTCACTAGTTGAATACCCTTAAGGTGACTGCCTCTTTTTTTCCTCTAAATCTGGAATATTTCAAATATGATTCCTACTGACTATTAATGTAATTAATATACTGTAACTGGGGAGGAATAGAGAGTGCTCTTTTGTTCTTTCTATAAGACATTCAAACTACTAACAGAAAACAGGAGTGGTACTTTTTTTTCTTTTTGTATTTTTGAATTACTTTCCTTCTTATGAAGTATCACATGCTTGTTTTGGAAAATTTTGAAGTAATATATGAACAAAACCTTTACAATCCTCACTATAAATAACCATGTTTAATTTTTTGATAAACATATGATTGTGTATTATATCTCTATTGATACTGCTTTCTGTTGATCTAGGCAGATATCTCCAGCTCTGTGTTTATCTCCAATTCTGTATAATGTGTCTGTCCCCATCTGTCTTATTCTATCATTCTTTCTATCTGTAGACTTATTCATAAATTTCTGTATAGGTATGTTTAGATTCAACAATGAAACACATGCAATTAAGATGTAAAAAAAATAAAATCACCCTCAATATTCTTTAGTAGTATGAATTTTCATTTAATATGTAAACGTCTTTCTATATCATTAAATATTTCTCATTTTAATTAGTTGCAACGTAGGTCAGCATGTTAACACACCAGAGTTTACCTAGTGTCTTTCATTACATGAGCATTGAGGCCTCTTCCATATTTTGCCATGAACACAAAATCATAATGAACATTTGGTAGCCCACTTGGTTTTACAGATCTGTAAGGGATACCTGTACACAGGTTTTTTTGAAGAATATTTGTGTTCAAATAGAATTTATATTTTCAAGATTTTGAAACTGAATCTTCTAAAATTTGGTCCCAATTTACTACAGCAGCCAGAATAATAAATAGTCCTGAATTATTGACATTGATTTGTATGTATATTTGATTGATAGCAAATACTATATTTCTTTTTAAAATTTTATTGACCTTTATTTGTCTCTGTGTGTGTGTGTATATGTGTGTGTGTGTGTGTGTGTGTGTGTGTGTGTGTGTACACTCACATCCTTCGGCACGTGTGTGGAGACCACAAGACAACTTGAAGAAGTTTCTCACTTTCACTATGTTGTTTGGAAGACTTGAACTCAGGGCATCATGTTTGGCAGAATTCCCTTTTTACCCTTGAGCCACCTTGCTCTCCCACAGTATTGTTTTGAATTATGAATGTTTTTGATTAAAAGTATTTATAAAGGATGCTGATGTTTCAGCTCTTATATACATTGCTTGCATTATTGAACTTTTTTTTTTTTTTTTTTTTTTTTTTTTTTTTTTTTTTTATGTAGGCCTGGCTGGCCTGGAACTCTCTATGTAGCCCAGGCTCAGGCTGGCCTTGATCTCACAGACATCCACTTGCCTCTGCCTTCATAATGCTGGGGTTAAAGGCGTGTGCTCCATGACCAGCTTGTTCAACTAATAACTTAAAAATAAATTAATTTATTTTATGCAAAGTTCTTTATACACTAAAGATACTAACTAAAGATACTAATCCCAACCACAGGCATTTTAATTATTATTTTCTCCTTAAGCTTATTGTTATTGCAGTGCTGGGAATTAAATATGGAGATTCACACGTTAGACAAATGATCTGTCACTGAAATATACTCCCAGCCCTTTTGAAAATATTTATTATTTTTGTTTTACTTGAGATGTTAACACTTTTACCTTCTCTACTGTGCAGCCACTGCCACAGTGAACTTTAATTAGTGGCCCAGACATTGGACACTATCTTCCTGTGTATGCAGTGATATCCTTTCTCATGTGTGTGTGTGTGTGTGTGTGTGTGTGTGTGTGTGTGTGTGTGTGTGTGTGTCTTTCCTTAGAGAAGAAGATTGCTATATTTCCTTTTTGGAAATTTAAATTCTCATTAAATGAGGGTAATATTGTTTGTATTTTGGCCAATGAGAAAATAAATATTCAGGACAGGTTAATGTACCAAGAAAAGAAAACTTGGGTGGAAATTTTAGTAGTTGTTGCTTGACTTGTGCACATTATTGAACATATCCAAAATGGGATGTCTCTATCTTTGATGTTATTAAAATTACATTCAACTGAAGGATTGTTGTAAAACTCAAGCACAATTATTATACAAAACCAGCTTGCAAAATATCTGGCATATGGTATTGCCTTAACATATAATGTACTCTGTCCTTCAATATATTTGTCAAGGGTAATAATGATATTTTCTAGTGGTTGTTGTATGAGGAAGACTTACTGTTTACCCCAAAAGATTGGGTGGGGATGGATGCAGAACTGGAAATCTCTTTTCCAACTATAATTCTAAACTTTCCATAAAATTACAATTATTGGCATCATTATTGCTTATCCATGGATGTTTCCAGACAATTCCAATGCCTTGCAATGTAGCTTTAACTTTCAGGACTGACTTTCTTGTGATCACTTATGATCCCTCCATACAGAACCTTGTGTTTATACAGCACTTTTCAAAGTTGTCAGCAAACAATGCTTTAATTGATCTTCACACTATATCAGTGAGATAATAGTAGGAAATAAGTATTTGTCTCTCTTACATATTCTAAAAGAACAGAAGAAAGACAGCTTGTTCAAACTGAAACAAAATTAAGTGCCAGGCATGATGGAACCAGCCTTCAATCCCACCATTTGGGAGTCAGAGGTAGGTGGATTTCTGTGATATTGAAGCCAGCCTGGTCTACAAAGTAGGTTACAGGCCAGCTAGGGTGACCCTGTCTTAAAAAAAAAAAAGTGGTTCTCAAGAGTGTGTATGAAAACGCATACAGCTAATAAGCTGAAATTTATTTTTTGGTTATGTAGGTGAACATTTTGAAGACACTTGGGTAGTGTGAACTAGCAGAAATTCCCATATAAGAAGATTGGCTTTATAGTTTGCACAGAAATCTAGGTACCAATTAGCTGTACCAGAGAATGCTTACTAAGAAAGCTTCTGTTTGTTTCAGGAACTTAGCATATGCAGACCATGAGTTTCAATTTGTGTGTGTTTATACTGAAGCATTTATGATTTTTTTTCCTGAGGTACAAAAATGTACTTAAACAGTGTTTATGTTTTCAAACTGCTATATAGGCATGACTGTTAAGTGAGATGGTAATTTTTATTGCTAACATTTTTTCCAGGGAGCTGAAAAAAATTATTGCAAGATGTGAATCAAACTGTTTGTAGATAAAATATTTAACAAGATATCTCTACCAACCAAATTATTTTGTTAAGAAAGACCTGTAAATCTGCAGAACAAAGTTTTAAAAGTTGGTCAAATAAGCCCTAGGCCCTGTTGTAGTACTTCACTGTGTCTATAAAGTTAGTCCTCAACCAAAGAGACTTCTAAAGTGAATATGAATGACTAGAAAGTAGCAGCTGAAAAACTGTGTGTACTGTGTTTCCAATTTAATAACACATTGATAAAAATCCTCTGAATAGCATGAAAATTGAATGTGACAAGATACCTTTATTATTGAAATATGCTGGTGTACCTGATACATAAAATTTTCTTTTTGGCACTTGGAATATAGCTCTAGGAAGATGAGAGATTGGGGAAAAACCTTGTTAAATAAAGAAAAAATTCTGGAGGCCGAAGAGATGGCTGAACAAATAAAAGCATTTCCTGCAGACGCATGAGGATCTGAGTTCAAGCTCCCACAACCCATGCAATAAGCCAGGCACAGTTTCACTAGCGCCTATCACCCCAGAGCGCTGTGTTTAGAGGGTAGAGAAAGGGCGATTGCTGGTACTTAATGGCCAATAGCCTAGTTCCAGATACAATGAGAGATGTCATTTCAAAGGAATGGGTGCAAGTGATAGAGCAGGACATCCAGCACTTCCCTCTGCTCTCTGTACATGTCTGCACAGGCACATTCACCTGACACATTCATACACACACAAAAATTTAAAAATTAAAAAAAAAAATCTAAAGGAATGAATGCTCAAGGTATCGCCAGCACAGATTTTTGAGGAGAATATATAATTTAATTTTAGATAATAATACAATATTATGAAAATCATACATTTTACTCTATACTAGCATATAGTCCATTCCAGAAGAAATTTCCCTTGAGAAGATGAAGAACCTGTAATTAGACTCAGCAATCTATCAGTACATGTGACTCTGAAATGTGCTTACATCATTGCACTTATGCTATGAAAGGCTAGTCACTCAACTTAAAGAGATTCATCAAATTAAATTCTAATATAGGCCTATCACAGAACCAAACACACATACGTGTGTATGTGAGTACATGTGTTGTGTGTTCAAGAAGGAAGGGGGAGGACAGGGAGAGAGAGAAGAGGAGAAGTGAAGAGTAAGACAGAGGGACAGAGGGAAGAGAGAAAGAAGAGATTCCTAAATTATTGATACACTGTTTGAGGGTACAGTAGAGACAGGTTGTGGATGCTTAACTGGGCAAAGATGACTTCAGAATAGAATTGGCCCTTGAGTTGAGTTAGTCCTTGAAGGATTATCAGATATTGGAGATGAGTTTGTTATGTGTCATTTGGTAGGATTCTACTCAGTACAGCATTGACATAATAGCAATGCATTCTAATTTCTATTGTGAAGTTAAATCTCTGGAATTAGACTGAATTGTTGAGTTCTCTTTCTTTATGGCTATTTGGTTCACAAGAGATGACTTGAATAGTTTCCTAGGATGCTTTTATCTTTTATATCAGCACTGTAGGTGGAGCTTATGCATGATTGTGAGTATATGCTTTTTCATACGCATATTCAAAGCGTAATATTTTTAATCCTCACTTACTGTCTAAAAATACCCCAAAGCAAGGTTTATTTAAGTACATATGCTTTGTATTAGCATGCTATTTAAGTACCTTCCCCATATTTGTAGCACAAAATGTTCAATGAAATTCTTATTAGTTTGGAAAAATAAATTTTTGGTGTTTTTTTGCCAACAGAATTACCACAAGATTAAATAAGTTAAAAGGGAAAACAGGCAACATGGAGAAGGGAGGGGTCTGGATGTGAGTAGGAAATATTGTATGAAATTTTAAAAGCTCAATTAAAAAAAAGGAAAACCAATCAATATATTTTTAAGCTAAATAGAAAAAGAAAACTTTCTTGTAAAACTAAACTCAGTGTAAGAAAGTGTTCACTTAGCTCTCATTATTTCACCAAAGTTGACACCATGTTGGCAAATCCTTTGGTCTTGTGTGGTTGCTGCCTCTCTTCCAGCTATGGTCCCTCTACTGCTCCCTCAGTTCCTCTGATCAGTCATCCAGTCTGGACCCCAGGGCTGGTGAGGAGTCTGCACCAGAGTCACCACATTCAGACACAGGAGACCAGGTTCAGTGACACAGATCTGCTTTATTGCAGGAAAGTATGGGCTTATCAGGGGTAATAGTCCAATCATAACACAGCATATGGGATCCCTTATTAGCATGGCAGACTAGTATCTTATTGCAATCTGGTGGGCCAGATGCCCTACAGGCCAGATGCCCTATTAGCATGATAAGTTCAGTTTCTCTAAGTTTTGGATTCCTGGAGACCATGTGGCTTACATAGTTTTCTCTCTGATAAGAAACAGGAAGCACTGCATTCCAGCATGATAGGTATGTAAGGCAAAAGACAAATCAGTCACAAGATTTTCCACAACAGTCTTGATTTGTTATTCCTTTTGTTCCCCCTTAAACTTCATTGTATAAATATTTTTATGTAACCTGCTTCAAGTTACTTCTGGAAAAATGTGTTAAAAATTGCTTTTCTTTGGAATAAAAAAATAAAAAGAAAGAATCAGTGAAGGATCAATACAAGCACAGAGCCAGCCTCCTCAACCTCGACCACGCTGATTTGCGCTGTTTGGCTGTTTGTGTGCTGTAGAAAGGTCTTAGAGACAAGAGCAGAGATGCATTGCCCCTACACAACTGCATTCATGGTGAATGAATAAAAGGAGAGACACTGTACTTTGCTCTCTGTATTCTCACCTAAAGCTAAAACAGATGCTCAGAGAATTGTCTTGACTTTTGAGTTGGGTGTTTATATTAAGAAACTGATGCAAACAACTGCAAATTCTATGTCATCTTTGGGGGATTAGAAATACCCAAGGTTTTTGTCCCTAGTTATTGAGTTTTTGTCATATTTCTGCCAAAGAATAGACTTGTGCAGAGCCAGTTTGTATTTATGATGCATGATAAAGATTTGCTATGTGGGAAGTTTCTATGATTAGGCAGTATATGTGTCTACAGAATAGACACAATCTCAAATTGACTAATACACTAAGCAAATGATTCAGTTTACATTTATTCATCCATTCATCCAGCTAGTCAATAAATTGTCAATTATAGTAAAACTATGCTCTCAAAATCTTAATATTTTATATTTTTTTAAGTTGATTTTTTTTCTTTTAAAATAAAAATTTGACATGCACTTTTTCAGTCAATGATCGAAGTACCTTCATGCCCAATGAAAGGTCCCTGGAGAATTTCTAGGCACCTACTTGATGGCCTTTGTTGATATTTTGTTGTAGACTATAGGTCAATCTTACTTCATGTTTAACAGTTCTCTCCTCAATGAAAAGGCACTGAATATAAGGATGACTTTGCAAACTGCAACATTTTTGGATTCAGAGCAATTTGTCAATGATCGAAGTACCTTCATGCCCAATGAAAGGTCCCTGGAGAATTTCTAGGCACCTACTTGATGGCCTTTGTTGATATTTTGTTGTAGACTATAGGTCAATCTTACTTCATGTTTAACAGTTCTCTCCTCAATGAAAAGGCACTGAATATAAGGATGACTTTGCAAACTGCAACATTTTTGGATTCAGAGCAATTTTTTTCTCACATTTATCTACCACTTTGTGGCTTCTTTTGGGATCTGGGTGGAAACAAGCCATTTCATTTTCTATGAGACCTTAATCTAAACTTCTAATATTAAAATAGTGTTTGCATTTCAATATTTAAATAACTGCAGTAAGGAAATGTACTTTAAAAATTATCTGTATCCTTACCTTAAACTCCAGTGTATATAGAAGCTAGAGAAATTTATCCTACCATGACCAAAATAAATATTGTTTCACAATACCCATTTGTTCACTTAAATGAAAAACATTGAAACCATTTTTATAGCAAGTGTATAAATTGTTTAAGTTTTCTCACAGTACCATCTAGTAATCCCTTCTGTTTAACAGACTTACTGTGCCACCAATAAAGAAGCAGCCTGAAAAGCCCCACTCTTAGCTAAATCGCTCTTGGCAATTAATGTCTACTAGGTCAGAGTCTGTTTTCTTCAGAGATGCGGCCCCTGGTAGGTTGTCCATGCTCCAACAAATGATCTTTGTGCCCCTACAAATACTGGCAGCACTAATTGGACTCAGTAGATTTTGAAAAAAAGTGGACATAAATATGGGAGGAAGTTAGGGTCAGTAGAGGGTCTGGGAGGAGTTGGAGTATGGCAAGTAGGATGTAGATATGATCCAAATACATTGTATACATGCATGAAATTCTCAAAGAATAAATTTTTAAAAATCTGTTTTAGAAGAAGAAGAAGCAAGCTGGCTGGGTTTAGCACTAGAGCTCTAGGAGTAGACATACTTGTATGTGTTAATGTCTCTGTCCTATACTCTCTTCATGTGCAAAGGAAGAAGCCTGAAGTGGTGCATGTCTTTAATCTCAGCACTTGGGAGGCAGAGGCAGGCGGGTATCTGTGAGTTGAAAGCCATTCTGATCTACATAGTGCAGCCCAGTTAGAGCTACATAGTGAGACCCCGTCTCAAAAAAGGAAGAAAAGCATAAGGTTTCCCTGAAGATTTAAAAAGGAAAAGGGCTTAGAAAATATTCAATATGATATTAAAAACAATAAAAACTAAAGAAAAAAATTATTGCAACTCAAAAATTCTTTCTGTATTCTCTTTTATTATGTTCTCTTAAATGTCATAATTCTAGAAAATAAATTTAAATGGAAATATTGAATTAAGTGTTTTAATACTTGAGTTTGGCCCAAGGGAGAGTTGAATTATTTCAGTCGACGTAATATATTCATGGGCTGTAACAATCTGCTGAGATTGGTCTTAATCACACCCAGAATTCTCTAGTCCCCTCTAGACTACCTTTTCCTGCACTTAGAGTTTATGTTGTCTTGCTGTTGACAAAACTCTGTAATGAATATTATATCCAAGGTATGAAGAAGGGCTGAATACATTGCATATTGTTCAACACTTTCACACAATAACAGAAGTGTAAGAATAGCAACACTGAGCAAGTGACAGAGACAGTGCAGGCAGAGAACATGATTTCTGAGCTAGCAAGCCGATTAGAATGATCGCTGCATTTCCTTGTACAGATCACAGCACAACTGAATATATGGTATTTGGTCTTTTCCCAACATCAGTCTTTTCCTGAGATTCCTATATGCTGTGATTTTCTACTCCTTGATACTCTTCTTTATATCATAACTATTAGGGGACGTGGGAGTCAATTAATTTTCCCCTAAAACCACATCTTTTGTACTACACTTTGAAGGCCTTATCCTATTATTACTTAGATATGCTAACAAAGAATGTTACCCGTTGAATAGGTCTTAAATTGCCTGATTCTCCATTCTAAAATTCTAATGATTACCATGATTATTTTAAGACAGGTGGCAGGTCCATTGTTACAAATTAAGGTTTATTTTGGGACCCTTTCGAAGAGATGAGATTTTTGTCCCTCAGTGTTATCATGGGCAAAATAATAAAAGAACAAACGAGTACTGTCAAGGCGTTGTGTCGTACCAGAAACCTTGCCTTGTTCCTCAGTCATGGTTGTAGGATGTATGGAGAGTCCCACCAGGACACAAGACTAAAGTTGCTCAAGCAACATGAGATAAGGTATTACTGAAATGACCCAGTGTGGAAAACAATTACTTTGACTCATTCAAATCACTAAAGGCAGGGTATTGTTAATTGTCTTAATGAAAGTGATTGATTTTAATGTGGTTTACCAAATAGAACTGGCTACGTTCCTATTTAAGTAATGATACCCAAAGTGGGTTTCTCCCCTACTACCATTGACAAAAACAAGTACTTTCTGATGTTGTAAATCCATTACTCAAAGTTCATAAAACTAAATTTTGTAAATATATTTATTTTAAAAATATCATTTTATGTGTATGAGTATATTTTGTGCATGTAAGTGTACCAGTGTCCTGTGATGAATTTAGAGGTCAGAAGAGGGTGTTGAATTCCCTGAAACTAGGGTTACAGATGGTTGTTAGCTGCCATGTAGATGCTGGGAACTGAACTCAGGTCCTCTTGCAGGAGCAGCCAGTACTGTTAACTACTAAACCAACTCTCCACCCCCAATGTACTCAATTTTTATTGATCAGAGATATTGAAAAAGATAACTGACAAGGATCTCTTAATCTTGAGGTTAGTCATAATTAAAGCAATAGCTTTAACTGGCAATAGCTAATAATAAAGCTACTCTTTATTATATAATTCATTTATATATGATATGATATATGATATATATTATTTATATACGATAAGTTAGTTGAAAACTCTGAATTTTAAGAAGCATCATCACTGTTCAAGAACAAATTCTGACATTAGTTATACATTTTAATATTCTTCTTGTGTTTTTTAAAGCATAATTTCATTCTGTAGCCCAGGCTAGAGTCTTATTTACTACATAGCTGAGCTCGCTCCTGAAATGATGGCAATTTCCTGCCTCCGCCTCCCAAGCACTGGGAATATAGTTGCATTTCACATGGCTTGGTCCTTTGACTATTAAGTCTGTTCCAAATAGGTGGGAGTCAAATGTATATTTGATTGAATATAAGAATATATAAACAAGATACTTGTAAACTGTCATCTTCTAAAATGTCTCCTATGAATTTCCAGTCATAGGGTTTGAAGCTTTTCAAGTTTTAGCAGTGGATTTAATAGTGGGAGACCTCTCATTTTCCCACAAGGAATTAAGGAGTTTTTCTGATGCTGAGAGTTTTGTTTTGTTCTGTTGTCATGATGTGAAGAAGCACAGTGTCTTTTACTGGCGAAAAGTTTAATTACTATGGTTGACATTTCAGCTATGAGTTAGGAAAGATAGGTGAAACAAAAAAATTATGACATATAGTCATAGTTCCCATTTTCTTAGAGTTCTGAAGTACAGGTTTGATCCTATCAGCCTGTCACAAAGACCTCACATCTTGTTTTAGGGATGACGTTGGGAGTCTTTCGATAAACTTTGAAAGTTATTTATACATCTTGTATTTTTTTAAAAATTTCATAGACAAATATTGTCTTTTCATCATTTCTACCCATTCCGGTCCCACCTCCAACTCCTCCGCTACAGTCCATTCACACATGCCAGTCCCTAGGGAAACTGATTCTCCCTCCCTCAGTATGATTGCCCAAAACCTATTAAATTTTCCCCATTCAAATTGATATGTCAATTGGTTTTGTCATTGTGCGGATACTGTTAGGCCGTCCGACATTGCAGATTTCATGGGTGCACCCTCCCTACTATGTCTAGAATACAGTAACTAGCAGTAGTTGTCCTGTTCCTTTGGTTCTTATGGTCTGTCTGCCCACACTTCCTTGTGTTCCTTGAGCTTAATGCTCCCTACCCTAGGTTTACCACACAGTCACTTACTTATTTTGTGTGTATATACAAGCATGGGCCTGTGTACATGCAATGGTGCACTTGTAGAGGTCATAGGGCAATCTGCTGACGTGATTTTTCTCTTTCTACCACATGAGTCCTAAGAGTTAAACATAGGTTGTCAGGCTTGGACTATCCTGTTCACCCCCTAACATTAAGAATCATACATACTTTCATTTTACACTCATATTTTTACAATATCTCTTTCTGTTTCTCTTTGCTACTCCTTTTCTACTTTCTTGGTTTAGGAACGGTATCCCCTTCCATAACATGAAACTTAATCCTAGTTATCAGTCACTGCCCTCTCATTTGAGTTAGATTCATCTCTGTGTCTGTAGGTAAAATGTGTTTGTATAACACACTTATTACTGACTACTTGCCTTCCTGAGATATTCCTTCAGTTTTGGGGAGGACTGTTTTGGGAGAATGTTATATACAACTATGTAATTCTAGGACCTTCTATAATGTTTGAAACATACTGTTGAGTGTTTCTTAAATAGATTAGAGCTGAGTAACATTCAGGTTTTATGCAAGGATTATAACTCTAAATCTGGAAGTGGTATACAGTATCCAAGATCATGTCCAAATCCCACAGGACTTCAGTGACAGATCAAGACCAACTTCCAAGTCAGGGTAAAAAATGGTGAGGTAACTTTATACAATGCTCAATATCCAGACAGACCAGGAAAAGTAGAACTGATCAATATAGAAACTTCACCAAAACTTGAAGACGAGGATTAGCATTTTAAGAAAAGAATTCAGAACCCAATTTTCTCACTTTCTTCCCTCCTCCTTGAATGGGTCCCAAATCTGACTGTAGGATTCCTTTGTATCTTTCATTCTGGGAACAAGTACAGTTAAGCTTTAAAGAATTTTAAGAGAACCTTACCTATTGAAAAAACAATTTATGGGTAACCTTGGTTGAATGCCTAGTTTTCTTTCTTGAGACTGTAGCATTTCTTTTTCTTTTTCCCTTTTCTTTCTTTTTCTTTTCAGACAGGATCTCACTATGCAGCCCTGGCTGGCCTGGAATGCACTGTATAGACTAGGCTGGACTTGAACTCATAAATATACCACTGTCTCTGCCCCTTGAGAGCTTGGATTAGAGGCATGCACCACCACACCTGGTCTGAGTTTATTTCAGTTATTTATTTATTTATTTATTTATTTATTTACGTCATTTGTTGTCACTCTCCACCTTCTTTTGAGATGAGCCTCCCACTGAGCCTGGAACTACTTTGGCAGCCAGCTGCCCATCAGCTCCGGATAAGCCTGTCTGAGATTAGACACCTGCTGCTGTGCTACCCAGCTTTATGTGAGTGCTGAGGATCCAAACTCTGGTCCTCATGCTTAAGTACCAAACATTTTTTTTTTGAGATAGGGTTTCACTATGTAGCTCTGGCTGGCCTGGAACTCACTATGTAAAACAGAATGGCATCTAACTCAGAGGGATCCGCCTGTCTCTGCTTCCAGAATTCTGGAATTAAAGGTGTGCACCACCATTCGTGGCCATGACAAGTATTATAACAGATGTGCATATAATTTCTGCAAATGGTTTCTTAAATCAATGTTAAAACGAAACCCAAACCACTATCTCAACAAACCATAAATTCTTTGTTTACTCTAATGACACAATCTCTTCCCTCATAATAGCTGTAGTTTCAAAAAGAGGACAATATGCAGAGCTATAAAAGGAAATGGTTAATTGATGATCAAAGGCTGCACTATATAAAATTGATACAGATTTAAGAACTACTTCAATATAAAGCAATGGCTTTAATTAGGTTAACTATATTTAGTTTTATTTATATCCATTGAGTTAAAAATATAAATTGTAAGACAGTAATAGTTTAAGCATAATTATTATCTAGACTCCAGACTGACTAAAATTTATATGCTTTATGGAATTTTAAATCTCTTCTATGGCTTATTCAGAAAGAAAACATTAAAAAACTCTTATCTGTATTTTTGGAGTTTTATAGTCTTCCTCTCTAAAAAGAGATCTTAATTGCACATGGCTGTATGAATAATTCACAGCCTCCTAAATTTAGGTGTAGTCTTTCTAAATGCGCAGAATATTTTAAGAAGATAAACAAAGCATCCTGAATATGATCATCTGTATCTATCTGAAGTTCATGTAGCATTGTAGCTGAGAGAAAAATTTTATTAAACATGTTGTCATCCTTCTATTGAATCTTTAAGGTTAATTTAGTAAAAACTTTATGTCCCTAAAAAAAGAACAAGAATGTACACAAATTACAAAGACCTGGACTCATAAATTGGTATTGAAATTTTCTTTTACTTTGAAAGCTCTGATTGATTTGCAATCAAAATTTCCTTTTAGCAGAATTTAGCCAATCATGAACATTTTTGACAAGCTTATTAAAAAACCCTGGCGGCATAAATCATCATCAATATTTTTGTCATTATTAGTAACATTTGTTTCAGGGCAGTTTAAAGAGCCATTCAGACATTACAGATCTGAGTTGTTCATGGAAGATATATCAGTAGCTTGTCTATGAGGACAGCATCTCAGGACAGTATCGGCAACAACTGCATAGAATGAGGGATCCAAGGGTTTATTTTGCTGCAGTTTAGAATATATTTTACCTATCTTTGAAATAAACATCTTTGTATTGAGGGACACTTTTGTATTCCTTTGAATGAGTGTTATTCTTTGAACTTCAGTGGAAGGTCTCATTGAGAGATAAACCCCTTTAATAGTCTGCAAGTTATATTTATTTGCCAATTTTGACAGATCTGTGTCTGAAAATCGTGTCAGATCAAAGGCATTTCAAGATCTGTAGTTCAAAAACCTTCCCTGAGATAGAATTAAAGTTCTGCTTTAAACTGACAAGAGAAAGAAAATTGCAAGTTAATGTTGTCATTCTCAGGGGCTCAGCAAATTATCAGAAATTTTTAAGTTCTATAGACAAGTTCCTGAAAAGCTAAGAGTAAATAATCTTTTGTATATGGTTTTTACCTGATTCTTTTTCTGTTTTCCTTTTTAGCTATTTAATCGTCTCAAATCTTTTGATTTCCCAAATGTTGACTATTTTCAGGACTTTAGCAGCGTAGAGAGATTCTCCTGTAAGACATACATTTAAATAACAGTAATAGGCCTCCTGGAAGGGCCTCGGACACATTGCCGAAGTCCCTTTTTGGTGTGTAATTAGAAAAAAAAAATCCTTCCTTTCCATCATTAACATTTTATTTCTTTAAATTTAAATTTAAACCACTTATTTTGGATTTAATAGTATCTTTTAAGACTTTAAAAAATTTAGATTTTTTTTTTTTTTTAATGTATGTGCTGAATAACTTTAGTTGTTAACATAACACACCTAAGTAGAGGGAACCTCAATTGATGAATTGCCTCCACTGGACTGGCCTGTGCCCATGTCTGTTAGGCAAATGTTCTTGATTGTTGTGTGATGTGGGAGGGCCCAGCTCACTGTGGGTGGTGCCAACCTGGGTAGGTGGGTCTGTGCTGTATCAAAAAACAGGTTGAGCAAGGGCCATAGGAGCAAGCCAGTAAGGAGAATTCCTCCATGGCCTCTGCTTCAGCTCCTACCTCCAGGTTCCTGCCCTGAGTTCCTACGTTGGTCTCCCTTAGTGATGAACTGTATTACCTAGGAGATGTAAGCTAAATAAACCATTTCCTCCCCAAGTTGGTATTGGTAAGAATGTTTTATCACAGCAATGGAGAAGCAAACTATAACAATGTATAGGGATATTTTGCCTGCATGGAAGTGTACCACAGGCATGCAGTGCATGTGGAGGCCAAAAGAGAATGTTTGATCCTCTGGAACTGGAATTATGCATGGTTGCTAGCCTTGCTCTATAAGAGCAGTCAGTGCTATTAGCACCATGTTATCTCTCCAGCCCCCTTTTAAGACTTTCTTAACTGAATCAAACTAGGCATTACAACTATCCTACTACAAAATCACTAGTTTTCTCTTTCAATCAATGGTACTTAGCCACAGGTAAGAACAGCTAAAATGGACAGCAAAACAGCCTGAGAAATGTACTCCCAATTTACTACTACAACCAGAATAATAAATATTGCTAAATTTTATTGACATTGATTTATATGTACAGTGTTCTGCATAACTTCAGAACTACTACTGTACAAATATACAATATGCTTTAATGTCAGGTTGACTATGGTATTTTGTATCTGTCATTCTATTAGTCAACCCTTGCACCCATAAATTTTCAATTACCCTTTATGCTAATGTACCAGAGGAATGACAGTATTCTAATGTGTCTGCTGAGCCTCTAAAGTTTATTGGGTTAGGTACAGTTTCAGTAGAGAGCAAATCTCATTGTTCCTTAAATCTTTGAAATTGTATATATTATCCTAGGCACATAGGATAATTCAAAATTAGAATTAATTCTATGTTTAACTATTTAAGATTATAAAAGTTGGTGATTATTCTCCTGGATTGTTTACATTAAAAAGTCAGCAAAAGTAACACAATGTTTTATAGGCCATTTCTTTGTTCAAAAAGATAGCACGCCTAAGAAGGAGAGATGAAACAATGTTTATTGAACACCTCTTCAGTGAGTGTACAAGGCTGTGATGTAGTTTTCTGGTTTTTTAAAGTGCTATCAAGGCATCTTTTATGCTAGAAAAGACACTTTCTGACATTATGCAATACCTTATATATATATATCAGGTCATTTTCTGGATCAAACAGCAACTATATAAAGAGTTCTATTATCTGTACCCTTAAAGTGGGACACGAATAGCCTAAGTATATTGTCCAGATTTAAACAAATGAAACTGGTGAAAATATGATTTAGCCCCAATCTTGTAAAATTTACCTTCTTCTATACCATGTAATCAGATATAGGAAAATCAGGCAAATGGAAAAAATAAAGAATTGAGCTAAGAGCTAGAGTAATTAATTTGTCTAGCTAGCTAATTAATTTGACCATTAATTTTACTGCATGTTTGCATACATAATGTGTTGTGGGTGCATACAAGTGTCCCATGAGTATATTTTATCATCTTTACTAAAAATGCAGCTTTTCAAAAGAGTTGTAATTTATAATTTACAAAGTCATTTTCTTCAAACCCAATTAAGGCTCATCAACCTTGATAAGTATGTGTCTAAATTAAATATTCTATGAATTTACACATATATACTTCATTTTTTAGTTCTTGTATTTAAGAATATGTATGAGGTGATTCTCTGTCTCTTTCTGTCTCTGCCTCTGTCTCTGCCTCTCTCTTTTGAGGAAGGGTCTCCCTATAACCCCAGCTGGTCTGGAACTTGCTATGTAGAGCAGTCTGGCCTCGATCTCTCAGAGGTCTGCCTGTTCCTGCCTCCTGGTACTGAAACTAAAGGCATGTGCCCCCACACTCTGACTGGGTGAGTCTCTCTTGAGATGCATGGATTACTGTGGTTTTCTTCTATGTCTCTCTCCCTCTTGCTTAAGATTCGTGTTTAAATATAGTAAAACCTTTTTCCATAGTAAACTCCAAATTTACTTTTTAAAAAGTGAATACCAGCTGGGTGTGGTGGCGCATGCCTGTAGTCCCAGCACTTGGGAGGCAGAGGCAGGCAGATCTCTGTGAGTTCAAGGCCAGCCTGGTCTACATAGTGAGTTCCAGGACAGCTGGGGATGGCTACAAGGGGACCCTGTCTCAAAAAGACCAACAACAAAAAAGTGCATACCGATAGGACTGATTTCAAACTCTATTAGTGCATATCTCACCTCAACAATCAAAATGAAATAACAACGTTAAGTGTCAGTATGGGAATATTCCTTTCAGCACAGTTAATTCTTGAAAGAATCTGATTTTGAAATTTTCAGTACTTTGCTTAGAGTTTAAAAGAGAGAAGATGTTATGAGTAAATATATATTCTCAAAATATTTCATTTACTGTCCAGTAGTAATCAGTCATCATATAGTTATATTCATTAATTATATTTTCTTAATTTTGCATAGCAACTGATTATTAACACCCACATTTCTATGCACAAATCAAGGATCCATGTGATGAAATCTGCTTACCAGAAAATGCATTACACAAGAGACAATTACATTCTACTTATGATTATTTATGTGTGGCATATGCATGAGTGTGCACATCTGTGCCCTCATGTACATACTGAACATCCACATGTAGAGGTTAGAAGCCAGTATCAGTATCTTTCTCTATTGCTTTCTGCCTTCTTTTATGAGCTATGGTCTTTAGTTGAACCTGTAGCTCATCAGCTGGCTAAACTGTCTTGCCAAAGAGCTCCCATGATCCTCCTTCCAACGCTGGAATTGTACACTCTTGCTGTCCAGCTTTTTATGTAAATACTGGGACTTACACTTGGGTCCTTACGCTTGCCCAGTAAGCATTTTAAGCCCTGAGACATTTCCCCAGCTCTACTATTACTATTTTGTAATGAAGGGGCCAGTGAAGTTGATTTTACTCTCATAAACTGTGCGATCCAGTCATTTCCCTGCGTCTTCCTAGCATATGTAAAGTATAGATAGTGTAGCTGACACATGGAGGAGATATTAACTCTCATCAATTTGAAGCTTCATGCTGACAGCTTTTGAGCTCTGCAAGGTTTCTACTCAGAGGCTGAAGGTGTGGAAGACCATGCATTTTTTTCTTGACCTAACCAGTAAAGGGACTTCTTTATATTTCTTAAGTATTGGTTATAAAGAATGGTTAATTGAGCCTAGTTGTGTTTGGGTATGAAGAACTGAAATAAGATTTCCTAAAACTACAAAATTTGTCCACAAAAAGACATTCCAAAGCAGCCATATTGCATATACTCTAATTTTACCCCATCAAAAATATTCAACAGAAGCCGGGCGTGGTGGCGCACACCTGTAGTACCAGCACTTGGTAGGCAGAGACAGGAGGATCTCTGTGAGTTCAAGGCCTGCCTGGTCTACATAGTGAGTTCCAGGGCAGTGGGGCCTGCAAGGAGACCCTGCCTCAAAACAAGACCGAAAAAAAAAAAAAAAAATCAACAGAAACAACATGCTAAGCCCAAGAGGAAAATGAGTTAAGTTCCGTGAAAATTGAAGCTGTATTTCAGACCTCTGACATGTTTCCATGGCACTTAGATTTTAACTTGGGTATTTTCACAGATGTGCACTGTCTTCTGTTTAAGCTCTTCCATTTCACGGATTTCTTTTTTCAAAAGAAACAGCCGAGACCAAGCAAATAGGTCTTCCTTCCATTGTGCTACTCCTTTAAGATTTGCCTTGACTTTGTCTTTCATGCTGCAGTGGGTTTTGGCAACAGGAGTTAGTCCTTCAAGTCTTAGTCATTCTGAACCCATTATAATTTGGTTCTGAATTCAATCCTCACATCTAGTTTTTTTCCAGTTTCTAAATCTGACATCTGAGACTCACTCATGATCTTCTGGGCTCCAAAGGGCTAAGGCAGGTCCACTTTTCCAACTCTACCATTCACAACACACAGAGCTTGACTCCTAAGCTCAAACATGCTCCACTCCACACCTACCACTGTCCTTAGTGGTCATCCTATGGTTCTGGCATCTCCAATATCCTGGGGTCTCCACTCTATTGCAACTGAGGCTGCACCTTCACCAATGCCCTCTCCTGGCCTCTCCACAAGACTCTGGCCCTGCCACATGGTGCAATGCCTTAAACTTCTCTCCACGACCTCTTCAAATCTGGGGTTGTCGCTCACAGTGCCAGGCCTCAGGTGTTCTCCATAACCTCCTCATGGCTTCAAAACCAGCAAAATATGGGAGATTCTTACACATTGCCAAATTCTGCTGCTAACTTGATGTGCATGTAGCCTTGGTTCTCCACTGAACTACAGCTTTTGTGTGCTGACCCTGAGAAAATACTTCTCAGGTGTTTTGTCATAATTATGTTGCTCCCTTATTAACCCCAATTGATTCTTCAGCCCCAGCTAACCAGCATCAATTGTCTTACTAAAGCACAGATTCTTAATCCACAGATTCTTAATCCAAAGTATCACATGAACATACCAGTCTTTGTGGGCCTCTTGAACTTAAATCTGAAGGTTCACAGCATGAAGACACTTGTTTTTTTTTTTAAAGAAAACTTGGACTTTTAAATCATTGGAGTTTTTAAAAGACTGTAGGATGCTTGGAGTTGCACATATGAACTCACAGTGATGGTGACAACATGCACTAGATCCATGAAAACTTAAGCCAGACAAAAACCCAGCATAGAAATGGGGAGAAACTATTGGAAACAGATAGCTGCTAGGAGGGTGAGAGACAGTCTCTTTTAAGGGCAGGACACTTGGTAACTTAAGCAGGCTCCAGTACATGAACCTACACTAGTGGGCTAAAGGGGATACTAATTGGATTATATATATATATATTATATATATATATTTTATATATGCATACATGAAATTGGGGGGTATCAAGAGGAGGGGATCTAAATACAAGAATATGTTGTATGGATTTTGCAAAATTATAATTAAAAAGTTGAACCATGTTTTGTATTATATTAAAATGAGATCTTGAGGATAAACAAGAATGGAATGATTATAGTTTAATAATGATGTGTTTGTGTGTTGTGTTGACAAGGGGTCAATTGTGCTGGTTAGTTTCTGTCAACTTGACACAAACTAGAGTCACTTGGGAAGAAGGAACCTCATTTGAAAAATTCCTCCCCAGTCTAGACTGTGGGAATGTCTGCGAGGTATGTCTTAACTGTTAATTGACATAGGAGGATTCAGCCCACTGTTGGCAGTACCACCTGTGGACAAGTGGGCCTGGAGTGTATGAGAAAAGGAGCTGAGCATGCCAGAGAGGAAAAACACTAAGCAGCATTCCTCCATGGCCTCTGTGCTGCTTCTGTTCCTGCCCTGGCTTCCCTTGGTGGTGAACTGTAAGCTAAAATAAATCCTTTTCTTTTCCAGGTTTGTTTGGATCAGCGTTTTATTACACTAATAGAAAGCAAACTGGAATAAATCTACTAGAGATAATATAATAACAAAGTTTGTGGAAGAACTTAAGAAAACAGAGTAGAAAATTACTGTGATACTTTTATTTTTCTTTTTGCTAACTAGACAAATAGCATTGAGTAAATATTAAAGAATTGAGGAAATAAGCAAGCAGACTACAAGGAAAATATTTCTATCATAAATTTAATTGTCTGCTAATTATTCTATTTCTATAGAAGATAAATGATACTATTGAGAGGCATACTTGGTATTTTAAGTGCCTTTCAACACAAGATTTTCATACCTAAGTTTATGAGTTGAGTGTGTAATAAATTGAGAACAGCAATGTAATTTTACTTCATAAGTTTAAGAGAAGCTTGATATTGTGTGGGGTCTTTTTAATTAATTTTAATTTTAATTTTAGTAAAGAATAAAACTTACTTTCTATAGTATAAGCATTTGTAATAATATCAAGATTATAAAAATATAACTCTAAATAAAATGCATTTCATTATTCCCAAAATTTATTTTAAAATAAGGCAAAATTGGACTTTCCTTTAAACACATCAATGTGTTGAATCACCACAATATATTGGGTTGTTTGATTTCTGACTAGGGATCAACTGAATCCTTGTACTTAGTGTTATTTTTACCAATGAAATCCATTACGTCTAAGACTGGTGATTATCTGTCATATTTTAGTTCTTGGACCATTAATGCTATCTTGTGAAAACTCAAGTTAGTAAATTGATATTTACCAGATGTTCAGAAAACAAATAAATTCAATAGTAGTGTGTCCTTTCGCACTTACATAGTTTTTTTGTTGTTATTTTGTGAGAATATACTCACAGTGTTGTAAGCGGTATAAAATTTCCTAAAACCTACTAAGTGTTGATGCTGCATAACATGTATGGAATTGTAGTAGAATGTTCATATTCACAACCTAAATTTCCCACAATGCCTACCAGAACATTCTGAACAGATTAAAAACGTACTTTAAGCTGAGTGTGGTGGCACACACTCCTAGCACTCAGGAGGCAGAGACAGGCAAATCTCTGTAAGTTTGAGGCCATCTGAGTCTATCTAGCGAGTTCCAGACCATCTGGGGCTACAGGGAGACCCTGTCTCAAAACAAACGAACAAACAAGCCCCCCAAACCTTTATGGAGTTATATTCACTAAATTTGAATATAAAACACTTAAATATTTATTGACCATTTGTGTTTATTCTTTCAAAACCCATCTTCATTTTATTAACTTGGTTATTGGCTGACGGTTTTGTTTTGTTGGTGCTTGGTGTTTTCAGTTCTTTACGTTTTCTAGATCTCAACCCCTGTCTGAAATATAACCGGCAAAGCTGTCTCCTGTTCTGGAGGCTGTTTGTTTGCTCTGATCACAGCTTCCTTTGCTGGGTAGAAGGCTTCTAATTTTATGCAATTCTGTTTGTCAATTTCATGTCCAATTTGGAAGTATTATTGAAAAACCTTCTTGCCTATGCAACTACATTGAAGGGTGGGGATGGAGGAAGAAGAGGAAGGAAAAGAGAACCAACAAAAACAAATTGTGTTTGAAAAAATGTTATACTTAAACTTAATACTTGGCACATAAGTTAAACAATATATTTAAAATAAAAGCATTTTGGGCATTGATAAAACCCTTAAAATTCATTCGTAGAAACAAGTTTGACTGGTCAAATTCCATATTAAAAGGCAATGTAATTTGTTCAAAGAAATCAACTTGAGGGTATGCAGTTTCTATTGGCATTTCAAAGTCTATTTTTGAAAGCATCTGTTCTGATTATTTGCCACATTTGATAATAGAGTAAAATTTCTCATTTGGAAGAAATTTAAATTGTCTTTTAATAACAATGACAACATCAAGTTAGAAAGGTTATTTTTGTACCATTTTATAATCCAGATAATTTAAAGAATATTTATTCCACACAATTAGTGGACACTTACTCTTCCTGAGGAATGAAATTCAGTGTACTCATACTTTCCTCTTGGGATGGAAAGCTGTGCTTACAGTTTCCAGAATGTTTATTACAACAGTCACACTGGTAACATGGACATAAAGTATGAAAGGTAAAAGATGCAGTGTGAGATGACATTAGAATTTGTTAGGTTAGAATAGAATTCAATAAACAGCACCTCAGGGAACTATAATCCAGGACCAAATACTAGACAGGTTCTAATGAAAGTATTTCACATATATATCCTCCTTGCTTCCTAGGACTCATTCATCTAAGACCACTAGTTGTTTTAAACAAAATCAAAATTTCAAGTGAGATGGACAGTTTTTCATCATATTTACATTTTGCTTACCTATTACAGAAAAATGATTTTTAAATATCAAGAAAGTGACAATCATCTAATTTATCTTGTAAAGTTCTAAAATTCATCCAAAGTAATGGAAATACTTTGCTGGGGAAATAATGATAACTGAAAGTGAAAATGAATGCATTGGCAAGCTGAGGAAATGTGACCAATCTTGCCCTAGAATCTCACATTCCCATCTCTTTCTTACCTGTCTAGACATGTTCGTTAAAAATTAAAATCAGTTGTTTTGTCTCCGGTTCATCTGCCCAAATCTGTAATAAGGATCTCAAACACTTTATCGGCTACACCACCAATGATTGTTTATTGTATGAAAGTCTTGATGAAATCATCTCACAAAATAAAAATGAATTTTCTGTCTTCTGCTTGAAGTACTTAGCACACACCTGTTTCTCTCATTCCTTGTGTTGAGGGTCAGTTTTATATGCAGTGTAATTTCCCTTTTAAGCTCTGAGAAGATGGCTTGTTACAGGAGAAGGCCTTTTATGTGGCACCAAGTCAAGCCAAAAGCATAACACATAAGTTGAACGTTTGATTAATTTAAAATTTCAACTCATAGCCGGGCATGGTGGCACATGCCTTTAATCCCGGCACTTGGGGGGCAGAGGTAGGTGGATCTCTGTGAGTTCAAGGCCAGCCTGATCTACATAGGGAGTTCTAGATCAGCTGGGGCTACAGGGAGACCTTGTCTCAAAAAGATAAAAAAAAAAGATTTCAACTCATAATACTTAACCCAGAGTTTTAATTCCATTGCATTGCTTCAATTTTTATTACTTTTATGCCAACACTCTACTATTCCTAAATATTCTACTTGGTCCTGACACCTTGTTTTTGTATCTCCTCCTTGAGTCTATGTTCCCACCCTGTTACCACTGACTCCTTCCTGTTCCTTGAACAACCTGAGACATGGTGCTCTTCTCTTCTTGGTCTCTTGGACCCATGGAATTCATAATCTCTATTCATAAAAATTAATGAACTCAATGTTGCAGGCTAAATATTGTCCAACTAAAAAATTCAGATTTTGAAGTTTTAACCAAAGGTAATGCCTTTGGAGATAGGGCCTCAAAGGTAGAGTTAAGATTAAATAAAGCCACAAAGTTGAGAACCTTGACACAACAGGGCTGGTGTTGGTATCAAGAAGAGGCTATGGAGAGTGTGCATAAAAAAGGACAAGGTGAAAAAGCAGCCACCTGCAAAGCAATGCATGACTTTGCCAAGCACTTCCTGCACTTTGATCTTAGACTTTCAGCCTCCAGGACTGTAAGAACACAAATCTCTGAGAATTTTTCTTTTTTTATAAAAACTGGCATTCCACAATGGCATCCTAAATACACCCAGCTTTTTTTTTTTTTATCATTCTTTTACTTTCTTGCCTGTGAAATAACTTCTGTAATTACTAATAATCAGAGGTGCCTCATTTCATCATCCCTTTAAAAGAGGTCATTTTCTACTTTGTGGTATGCTGCTTGATTCATGTCACCATTTTGAAACTTTCTTCATTTGATGTAATGTTCGTACCTGTGTTCTTCACATTTAAGTTCCTCTGCTTCATTGAAATTATTCAAGAATTTCTGTGCCTCCCTTATTCGTTCTTGTTAACATTAGGCTTTTCCCACTAGATTTATTTTAGATGCTATTTTCTTCATTAATAGCCCCAGAAACTCACAGTTCCTGAAATTAATCTATCTGCTTCACACTTACTTTACTCTTCAGCATCCCTGGAACTGTTTTATGAGCCACCTGCAGGTAGGTGTGATGATGAAGGTCATCACAGCAACAGTTTTAGGAGTAGAAAAATGGTTCCATGTAAGAAACAGACATGGACCATGATCAGAAAAGACACCAAAGAAGATGTATTTTTCCGTCAGACTACCATGAAAAACACCTCTAAAAGTACTCTCACAGAGTTAGAACCAGAGGCTGTGGTGACTGATGCTGCCCAAGGAGAAGACATTACAGAGGCCACAAATTTTAGGCCCTACAGAAAATCCACTTCAGGGCAGTTAGTATGTGGCTGACTGTGACCATTATAGATGCTTTCCTTGTTTCAGGGGTCACCATGTAATCATATGCAGAATTATCAGTAAGTGTTAGGAAAGGACCATTTTGTCATTCTAAAAGACAAACGAAATGACATTGGTCCTACCTAAGGCAAATATTACACTTAATTCTATCCTTAGACTCTATAGTCCTTGACCACAGTCTTCCAATTCTCCTCGATAAGAAGTGAGGTAGGGTAGGAGTAGAGCTAACCAGTGAGACTCATGTCACATGGTTATAAGCCATTATTCCATTATTCCCTCTTTGAGAATTGTTGATCAGAGAGATCCAATAGATCTTCAAACAATATTGGCTATTGATACTGCACTTCGTTACCCATCAAAACTTGATGGTGATAAATATGTGAGGTAATATATGTGTTAATTAGCTACTTTTAGTAATTTCAATATATTTCAAAATACTTTCAAAGAGGCAAATATGTATGATTCGCCCTCCCCCAACCACTGATTGCCAAAATTTCCTTAAGTTGTGTTGGGGTTTCTTACCCACTTCCCCGTGTTTATGATGGATTTTTTTCTGGTTTGAGCGTACATGGGATTTGTACATGCTGGCCCCACCTTGTTACATGAGGACCCTGAGCCTTGGGGAGAGGGATGTAACATTTATGCTCTTGGGGCTGATGACTCTGCAGTGTCCGCACATTGACCAGGTGCAGCTTTCTGTGATAAATGCCTTTTACTGAAAGAAGCTTCTCTGATGAAGGTTGAGGTATGCACTAGTCTATGAGTATAGTAAAAAGTCATTAGTAGTAATTTTAACATTTATTTATTTTATTGTCTGAGTATATTGCCTGCATGTATGTAAGTGCACCCATGTCATACAATGCCTGCAGAGGTCAAAAGAGGGTATTGGATTGCCTAGAACTGGAGTTAGGAATGGTTGTTAGCCACCATGTGGGTGCTGGGAACCAAATCCTGGTCCTTTGCAAGAGCAGTCAGTGCTCTTTACCACTGAGTCATCTCTCCAGCCTCAACAGTAATTTTAACACTATGTTCATTTAGTAGAATATTGGTAGTAGGTTCTTTCCTAAGGCATATGACCTGTCTAATCACAGATCCTTGTCCCAGATTCTGGTGCCTGTAAACATTTACTGATTTTGGAAATGTGAGTATAAAAGACATTTATTTATATGCTGACAACAGTGGTGCTACAGATAACTTCAACAAAAGCTTTCTGCTCTTTATGGAGAAGACTGAACTAGACTGGTGACTGACTTCAGCACTTTGACTTATTGATTAGATTTACTCTACCTACATATTTAATGTATTTGGTTCTCCTCTAGTTTGTTCCCTCCAAATAGATTATGAACTTCTCACAATCAGGTATTAATCTTGTTTCTTCTAGAATCTCATGAGAGAATATTTAACTTAATTGTTGGTCAAGAAATATTTATTGAATTGCAGACTTTTGCATGGTCAATGATGATATTTGCAACCCACGCACATTGGCAAATGCTTGTAATTTCAACACTTGGTATGTGGGCTCAGGAAGATCATAAGTTTGAGGCCAACCTGGACTACTTTGTGAGACTCTATCTCTAAACACCACCTTCCAAAAAATAGTAAGAGGAAAAAGAGAAAAGTTTGCAGATTAGAGAAGAAATGCAACCATACAGAGTATTCTAATACTTCAAAGAATGAGTGCAACCTTTTGGGGATGTTTAGATAAAAGAGTTCTTTCTCAATTTGTAATCTTTTCACAAAATATTTAACCATTAAATAATATTCAATATTAATAATCTTTTAAAATAGTATTTATATTTTTAAAATGAAAATGAAAAATAGTCAGATGTGTAATAAATTATTAAAGATTTTAGACGACCAATTTGCTTCGTGTTCCTAAAATGTGCCTTTTATCGAAACAAAGCAAAACAAAAGCAATGAATTAGAATAATATAAAATAAAGCCTGAAGATTTGGGCCATTGCCAAAACAGCTGAAATTTTAAAAGAAACACAATGTTAAAAAATAGAGAGACTATATAGGAAACACTGGCGTATAGATAGCTCTCGGACACTTTATTCCTAGTGAGCAATTCAGCAGCTATTTTCAAAGAAATGCTTTGATTTTAAGATTGTAGCCATTCACACTGTGAGTGTCATTTCAGAGAATGGTTTACTGACTTTATTTTTAAGATTATACATGTGGGAAGAGTCGCTTTTGGTTTCCTTCAGAGACAGCCCTCTGCAAGCTCAAGAGAATATTAAATGCAGTATTTTCTAACTTTATTAAATATTGAATAGCTTTCCTCCTGTTATCTCTATATCAAGGGCAAGTCCTGTAAACCTTGGTCTGAAAGCTCTGAAATGACCTAAATAATCTATGAATCATCCATTTCTTCCCCCAGCTAGAAAATAGAGACTAAAATGGAAACATAAAGGGAAAGGAAGAATCCAGCTCATACCTGTCCATTCATGAAGGTTATGCTTTAGTCCTAAAATTTGTACTTTGCTTCACCTTGATGCTTATTTCCTCAGTCCTTTTGTCTTATGTGGAATAAGCATTTAGCTACTATAACTTTACTTTATAAGAACTTTGAAAAGTGTTAAAATGTGTAAGAATATGTACAACAAATGAGGAATAAAAGCTTAGAAATTTAGTTCTTCTAGATTATTACACTTGAATTATTGATAATTATGTGTGTGCATGTGTGTGTGTATGTGTATGTGTCTGTATATGTCTTTGCATATGTGAATAAAATACTATTCATTGAAATATTCTGGTAATTTTGTTCAAGTCTTTTTGTTCAGTATAATTAAAAATTCTTGTTTAACAAAGGCACATATAGGGGCCGGAGAAATAAATGGCTCAGTAGTTAGGAGTACTTGTTACTCTTACAGATGATCAAGGTTCAGTTTCCAACACCCGCCAGCTCACAGTCATCTGTAACTCCAGTTCCAGGGGATCTGACACCCTCTTCTGGCTTCTGCAGGCATTGCACACACGTAGTACACATACACATATTGTGACAAATCCCCCCCCCCCCCCCCCCCGTGGCCTTGGGAGACCGACACATGCGCCCTCTGAGATCCCAGGGCTGACAAAACAGACAGAATACCTTCTATTTGGGTTTTGCATAGTTTATGAAATCGGGAGCAGGTGACTTACAATGGCATGAATTCTCAAAGGCTTTTTCTTTCCCATATTTGAAACGCATGTCATCAGTGTGTCCTGCCCATGGTCTCCACTAACTTTTCAAGCTGTCTCCCTGTGGTCCTAGCACTCTGTTTCCAAAATGGTGATGATTCCGCCCCTTTTCCCCAGTGCACTCAGTGTTTCTCAGCATCTCTCAGCGTCTTTCAACATTTCTCAGCTTTGGTCTCTAGACCCGCCCCTGTTCAGTTTTAGTTTTTCGGAGGATGACTACCCAACAACATACTTGCAGCAAATGCTATACATAAAAATAAGCACCTTTGAAAAAGAACATAAGAAAAGCACATTCAAGGATGAAATACATGTTATAAAGTAGCTTTGCCTTTACCCTCTAAACTTCGGTTTGGCTCTCTGTAAAAAGGAGAAGTGCAATCTGTTGTGTCATATACTGCTACCAGCATATTTAATTGAAATTAAAATTGTTAGACTAGATGCATTCATTGAGTTTTGTCTTACATATAAGGATATGTATGTATTTAGAATGCTGTAAGAAATTATGTTGGTCTAGAGAAGTGGCAGTGTAGGTTTTTCTCTAGAATTGATGACCATATGTATTTGGCTATGTTTACAGTACCACACATGAGTTCCCTCCAATTGAGTGGGCCTTAAGTCCAAGTAGATACCTATTGATTACCTCCAAGATAAAAGTGCCATTCCTGTATCAATAGAGTTAGTTTTCTGGGCTTGTCATTTTTATGGCTCATAGACTTTACAGATGGGTAGGATTATTGATTGGTTTTCTCCCTTGGCACCTTGCATAGTATCTTCTGATACTAGAAGAATTAGTCTTCAAGGACGAGCTTCCAGATCAGTTAAAGCTACATTGATCCAAGCCTTATGTCTGCATTATGTCCTGTCTTCAGCAAAGGGTCTTACTTTCAAATTCTGGGAGACAATCAAGAGCTGTGGCAATAGCCTGTATTATTTTGGGAGTCTGTTGTACTACTATTACCAACAACTCAAGGGGAGGTTTCCCATGTCTGACAATATGTTATATACCTTTTTAATCATCCTTATAACTGAGAAGTAATATTTTTTCTCAGTCTGATGAAACAGTTATAAAAATTAGTTTCATGAAATAGGTGAATACAAAAACACTTTAAAATTTCACCATGAGACTTACGAAAGTAAGACAGTCCTGTGCATTCATAACTGGTTACTTAATGCTAGTTACCTAACTTTGTATGCCATAATTTATTTCAATAATACATATAACCTTCTCATACTTGTACCTGCCCCCCCCAACTATACTTGGATGTGGGTAGACTCTAAACAATTGCAATCTCAGTGAAATTAGTCTGTGGCATAGAAATAAAAGGACTAGGGGCTGGAAAGATGACTTAGTGGTTAAAAGCATGGCTGATCTTGCAGAAGACCCAGGTTGGATTCATAGTACCTACATGGCAGCCAAAAAGTGCTTATAATTCCGGTTTCAGGAGAATCTGATACTCTCTTCTGACCTCTACAGGCATTGCACAACACTGGTACACTTATACACTTGCAGACAATACCCTCATACACATAAAATGAAAATAATAAATAAATATTAAAATAAGTAAAACTATAAATGAAATGTTTTATGCTTATATTGGACAAATATATTCCTGAAACAAAGCAGAACAGAATTTATATTTTTAGCGCCAACATAGATGTCAATGGTTAAATCAACACCTGGGAATACTTTCTTGTTAAGAAATGAATGTTACATTGTGTTATATTAATTTCCAGACCTATATGTATAATATAAGCATGTCTTTCTATAAGCTATACTTATGAATAATATATATCATGCAACTAAATGTATTTTATGTGTATATAGGTAACATTATATACATACCAATATACAGATTCTAGAAATTTAATCGTTTCCATTGATATCTGAACTGGGTAATCATATGCTCCGTAATCATCTCTGTTGGAGAAGGATCAGCTTTCTCCACTTTAATTCAGTTCTCAAAGTGCAAGAAAATCTGTGGTTCTATTTTTAAATGGGAAAACTTGGATAAAGCAAACTTGATGTTTCCAGCCTGAAAAAAAACTCAAGTCATTCTCAGTTCTTCATAGCAGCAGCAGACATGGAGTCCCAGTTATTACTGTTTGGCTGGCCCTTGTGAAGAGAATTACTAGTGAAAGAGATTTGTCTTGTCTTTCTTGAGATCACAGTTCCATGAAGAGTACAGCACTTTTCCTAATTATGACTCAAGAGTATCTTTAAGGTTAGGATGCTGTAGGAGCAAATAAAAAATTAAGATGGCAAATTGTAGACTAATAAAATCAACAAAATGTTCAGAGTGATCTAAGTTTTTAAAATCTAAATTTAATCCTATTGGTCATTTTTTTCTTTGAACTTTGTAGTTTAAACTTAAACTACATGATTAAAATTTTTGTACAGAAATCTAACTTTTACAGACAAGATTTTAGCAATACCCCATCTGATACTATTCTTTTATATCCATGTTACTGCTGAAATATATTTGCTTATTTGTTTCTAAAGGTGTATGAAAAGAAGTGGAATTGGACTCTGTATCTTATTGTTCCACAGCTGTTTATTTTTAATTTAACTTGATTCTTTGGAGTTCACTTCAAATAAAAAGAGGTTGAGCTACTTTACTTGTTAAAGTTATATTATGGACATATCATAAATTTGTGTACTTGTACATTTTTTTCAAAGTTCAAATAATAGCTCACTGCATAGCCTTCTAATCCTTTATGTGCTTTTCTAAAAATACTCAGCATGGCAGATTTCCCAAAGTTCAAATGCATCAGGGCTTCCATGAACTTCTGATACTTTGGTATTTGAAATTTTGCTCTTCTTATTTCATTATTTAAGAATGAAAGCCTTAAGAATATAATAAAAATGAGGCATTCCAAATTTTAAAACATATAACATTCTTAGTCCACACACTAAAATGGATTTATTTCATGGGTATGGTGGTGCCTCATGAAAGAAAAACTACCTCTTGGAGTCATTTAATCAAGAGTGAGTCTGATCTGTTCTGAAGTGTTCTGATTTCTCTCAGAACTGTCCTGTTCTGTCCTCTTGAACAAAGGTCCTCCTTTTGTACTTGTTGAACAGCATATCAGTCAGGGTGTATGGAAACAATGAGGAACTTTGTCTCCAAGAATCTTTAGCCAGAGTTTACAAGGGAAAGATGAACTTTTCTGAACCCACTAATCCAAACCAGCACACAAATCAGAAAACAGATATTATCAGCCTATGTCTATGTGTTGTTTTTGACACTTGTATGGGTAGGGCACATTGTTTTCATGTTATTATTGTTTCAGTCGAAGTCTTAGGTCTAATTACCACATCACATGCATACATTATTCCTAGCTGGGGCATAAGAGAGTCATAATAGGGAACAGGGTATAAGGTTAAAGTTTAGCTTGTAAGGGTGAAGCATAGGAGTTCAAAGCAAAGGAAAATTGATTACATTGTTTTTGTTTGTACAAACCTTTTGAGTTACTTATTTTTACTTTATGCATGTTGTTACTTTGCCTGCATGCTTGAAGGTGCATGCAATGCCCATGGAGACCAGAAAAGAGTGACTATCCCTTGGAACTGGAGTTACAGACTGTTAATAGATGCCATGTGGGTTCTAGGAACCAGACCTGGGTATTCTGCAAGAGCAATAGGTGCTTTTAACTACTGAGTCATCTCTTCAGTCCCTACATTGATTTGGTAAAGGCTAGGAGGAATTTTAAAAGCTGAGTGTTCCATAGGGAAGGAGATGGAGTACATAGTTCTAAATAGTATAAAGCCACATGATTAACTGGCAAAGCTCAATTGTGGATCCCAGGAAAGTTAGAGTTAACAATAGAGTTAACAAATGAGAAATTCCATATTATGTATTTTAATAACTTAAAAATCTCTTTTATAATGTTAATTTTCAAACATTAAATTGCTTGATTGTGTTTAATAAGATACAGTTTGATTTTATTTTCTTCACAAAAATTCCCCCTTTAAAGTTTATATTATGGGCCAAGGTTCCTGATTATGCATCAATAGGTGAATGAGAAGAATGATTCTGCCTTAGGGCTATTGGAATCTAAGCATATTCCAGCAACATAGTTAAAATATCTATCCCTTTACTAATCAGTAATAGGAACTGAACACCCTCTTCTTGCCTTTAGTCAGGTCCTGTCCTTGACTCTAAGGACAGAATATGAAATTCCCTGTCTTCAAGGTAGTTGCAGTCAGGTAAAATTATTATTAAACATGTGAAAACATCAAACAAAGTAAATGACTATAGTTTATAAGAATTCAAATCAATTTTGAAAGTTTGGTATTTGTAAGCTGTAGAACCCAGTTTTATTTATTTTCAAACTAAAAGGAAAGTTTACTCTTTGATGAAAATAATAATAATTTATTTTCTCAACATCCTATCTTCCTATTATATATTTCTATCTGGAAATCTAATTGAATGTTTATATTGAGGTAAATTGATATAGCCCATACAATATCTGCATTATGAGAATTTCCTCACCAAGGAGCTGATGTATGAGGTGACCATGACAACCTTAGGCTATGGGGATATGTATCCCCAAACGTGGTCTAAGGCAGAGTCACAGTACTGATTGCTTAGACATTTTGTGTGACACTCATGTTTGTTAGACTGAAAAGGGAGGGCCATCTCTTCCTGGAACATGCTCAGCCTTCTTATTGACTCCCACATTGAGAAGTGAGGAGTGTCAGTTGGTCTTTTCTACAGCAAATGCGGCACCTGGGAGATGATGAGAGAACACTGGAGACCTACAGCCATTTTGAAATGCTCCAGCCTCCAGGACGGCAGTGCCCTCCATTCATATACCTGGGTTTCAGATATTCATGTCTGGAATACTAAGAAGTATGGAGTCCCAATGTAAGAGAATGGTTTCCAATATAGCTGTATGCTTCATTTGGGAATTTGATAACTTAAGGAAATGGGACTACAGCTGAATCTGTCAGGTTAGTGTCCTGCATCTATCATTTTATATCAACTGACTTAGGAAGAGTTCATTTAAGCTCTTTACTCCTGATATTCCTGAACTATAAAATGATAATACTGGTAGTGTTATTTTGTGGCTTGTTGTGAATCAATTTAACAGTACCTAGTAATCATTAGAATTATGTAGCTGGGAGTTCTTATGATTAATCTGTATTTGGAAGTGTGTATGTTTTCATACATTAGTGATAAGAAATTAAGTACTTAATTTAAAAAGTAGAACCTCATAATTGTTTCTTCCAGCACTTTGAAGTTCCATTTTTAGGCAGAGGAAGATAACTGCATTGCAATGTGCTCCTTAACTCAGGTCCTCTACTTTCACATTCCTCACCTCGCTTTTTCCCCCTAGATTTACTTTATTTTTTAGAATATATTGCAAATATTCTTTCCATGTTCATAACTCATGGCACACAGAACATTTTATTTATAAACAGAAATGGACAGCTAAATTTTTGTGGCTTCTAAATTCCCATCAGTATGAAATAACATAGGTATAAAACTTGATGTGAAAATTTCTAGGTCATAAGCAATATCTGGAGTCATATTTTGCTTTTCTTTTCCAGATTGTTGCCATTTAAAACTCTCCTGAAGTCATTTTTATGCTTTCTTCACAGGTTTCTATTTTTTTAAACAAAAGTTTCAGGAAATTATTCTCCAACATAAAGCAAAATTTTATCTCTATATAAGCAGGAAACAGAAGTTGAAGCACCTTACATGGACAGTCTGATTGATGCTACTTACAGCCTCTTTAACTTGAGAAGCATCCCAAGTGAAATTTTCAAATGTCCTATTACTCTTTTTTGTTTATAGGCATCAGTGTTTTCAGATTTGAGTCAAAGTATGTGATGATTCAGATCACTCTGTATTTTTATTTCTTTTTCTCCTACAGTTTATTGCTTTTGCCTCCTTATTCTTCATCTTGGTTTCAATCACAACCTTTTGCCTGGAAACACATGAAGCTTTCAATATTGTTAAGAACAAGACAGAGCCAGTCATCAACGGCACGAGTGTTGTTCTGCAGTATGAAATCGAAACGGATCCTGCCTTGACATACATAGAAGGAGTGTGTGTGGTGTGGTTTACTTTTGAATTTTTAGTCCGTATTGTTTTTTCACCTAATAAACTTGAATTCGTCAAAAATCTCTTGAACATCATTGACTTTGTGGCCATCCTCCCCTTCTATTTAGAGGTGGGACTCAGCGGGCTCTCATCCAAAGCTGCTAAAGATGTGCTTGGCTTCCTCAGGGTGGTAAGGTTTGTGAGGATCTTGAGAATCTTCAAGCTCACCCGCCATTTTGTAGGCCTGAGGGTGCTTGGACACACTCTTCGCGCAAGCACTAATGAATTTTTGCTGCTGATCATCTTCCTGGCTCTCGGAGTTTTGATATTTGCTACAATGATCTACTATGCGGAAAGAGTAGGAGCTCAGCCCAATGACCCTTCAGCTAGTGAGCATACACAGTTCAAAAACATCCCCATTGGCTTCTGGTGGGCTGTGGTGACCATGACGACCTTAGGCTATGGGGATATGTATCCCCAAACGTGGTCAGGAATGCTGGTGGGGGCCTTATGCGCTCTGGCTGGAGTGCTGACAATAGCCATGCCTGTGCCTGTCATTGTCAACAACTTTGGAATGTACTACTCCTTGGCAATGGCGAAGCAGAAACTTCCAAGAAAGAGAAAGAAGCACATTCCTCCTGCGCCTCAGGCAAGCTCACCTACATTTTGCAAGACAGAGTTAAACATGGCTTGCAACAGTACACAGAGTGACACGGGTCTGGGCAAAGAACACCGACTTCTGGAGCATAACAGATCAGGTAAGGCACAATTTCCAAATGTATGTCATACTTTATAGACCAGTAGATTCCATAGACAGAAAGTAGCTATCCCATTTTCTGTAAATATACATGAGTTTTCAGTTTTATCATACAATACGTGGTTGTGTCAGGCTTGTAGAGAGCTAGACTGTAGCATTTCTACATGAACCCCCCCCCCCAATAGAAAGCTGTAGAGCTGGTCTATAGAGTTTTCTTGCTTTGGTGAGAATGACCTTTGCTGATGGTATCAAATTTTTTTTTTGCCCATTTGTTGCTTCTGTGCCGATGTTTCTTTGTTTCTCTGCATGATGTGATGGTGTGATCTTGACCATTTTCCGTTCTTCATCTTCAAATGTTGGCCTTCATGTCATTTGGCTTGGTGTGTTTGTCTCAGTCTTACCTCTGTCACGTGGTACTTTACATCTCAACCTAATTCATAAGAAGCAGTTACTTAAGGAGAACGGATGCTTGCACATCGAAGGCCTAAACACCACAAAGGTGACCTGGAAGACATCTTTCAATAACAAAGTTCATTCTTAGAAATATTTTAGGGAATTGATAAAATTTTCATTGTTTCTAAACTAGATAGGATATGGCAACCTAACACTTTTGGTGACACGAAGTTCCATACACTATTTTAAAAACCACCATTGTTCAGGGTATACATAATCTGCTGTGGATAATCAAGGTCAAAATTGAATCTTTCTGATACTCATTTTTTACTGCATTATGTCTTGGGCCCTTCTAGAGCTGAATTTTAGATACTTTACTGCTTGACATTAGCTGAACTCCTGCTCCTCTGTATGCTAAATGTAATCTAGAATTGATTGGTTCTAATTTGATAGTGTGCCAAAGTCACAGTAGAGTCTTTGCTTCTGTTATATCTGAGTCAGGTGTAACGTTTTGTTGATAAATAATTTAAATAGCTTTTATCCTACCTTGAAAATTTAAGGTGTATTGCCTTTATTTTAGATTTAGTTTATCTTTTTCTTATGAAAGAAAAAAAAACTTCTGATGATTTTGTGCTCCATTTGTAAATATCCCTCCTTAGCTTTCAAAAACCTTTATTTTAGATTTAGTTTATCTTTTTCTTATGAAAGAAAAAAAAAGTTCTGATGATTTTGTGCTCCATTTGTAAATATCCCTCCTTAGCTTTCAAAAGTTTTTATGAGGCAAACAGAAAAAGAAATGTGACAACCTTCTGTTTTAAACTTTTATCCACACTCCTAATTTATATTTTGGAGTTTATCTGCAAATTTTATCACTACAAACTTGACAACTCAAAAGGATATCTTTCGGAAAGGAGGAGTTTAACTGAGATCGCTGAACTAATTAGACTGTTTTCAGCTTATCTATGCAGATCCCTTAAGAAAAGAACAAAGAGGACACACTCTCATCTCTGGCAAACACTAACTTCAAGCTAGTGTGTAGGATGTGAGTCTTGGCAAGCAAACAAGTAAATGATTATTTCAAGGGCATTGGAGACCTTGCTCTACTATATGCTCAAAGTAGTTTTGAGCTGTTGGCTTTGTGAATATTTTAATTAAGATTTTAGGGGAAATTGCTTTTTAGGAAAATAATAAAAACATGCCTCTTAAAGAACTGCAAACAAAATACTTACTTGAGAGGTTGTCATAAATAAGCTCTACTTTTAACAACTCCTCCTGACAGTAGCTGAATATTATGTAACAAATTTTATGATACGTGTGAAGGAATTCATTATCTCATTTATTCAGAGTTCAGGTCACCTGTGTGAAAGCCAGTTATCCATGAGACAAACTTAAAAAAAAGCATCAACATTTCCTAAAGAATGTTTCTCTCCTTTTTAATACATTTCCATTTTATTTCATGTAACTTTTTTGTGGTGAATGATGAAAATTCTTTTTCTTTTGTGATGTGATGATTGCGTTTGTAGATTGAGTGGCTGGACTCTGGGCATCTGTTGTAAACTCTCTGTATTGTCTCATTTCCTCATCCGTCACTGTCTGTCAATGGGCATGGTGCTGTGACAGTGTTATCAGGTGACGACAGTACAGGAAGTGAGCCACCATTATCACCCCCAGAAAGGCTCCCCATCAGACGCTCTAGTACCAGAGACAAAAACAGAAGAGGGGAAACGTGTTTCCTATTGACGACAGGTGATTACACGTGTGCTTCTGATGGAGGGATCGGGAAAGGTAGGCATGCATTTAATCAAATCATAGCAAGTGACTAAGACATTAAGAGTGATGCAAACTGCTCATTCATCATTTTCTAGGAAAGTCTGCATGTGGTGTTCTTTTATTCTCTCTATCACATCTCCCCATTATAAATATTTTATAATATCTACTTAAGAGCCTTACTTGATTGTCATGTACAAAAGGCATGTACCCTTTCTTCTTTTACCACCCCTTCCCATTGGTTTGCCATTTGTCTATGGGCAGATTTTCAATGAAATATGTAAACATTAAACCAGTCTCTCAAGTCTTTAAAAGCTATCTTTTTATTAAAATAATATGCACCAACTGGCTCTGTTATTATATCTGATAAGTAATTGATAACCATAAAGCAGTCATAAGGTATTCTTCTTTCAAAATGAAAACACAACACGTTCTAAATCACATATGCAATACTCAGGCAACTTATGCCCATAGTTTTTCAAGTATCACAAAGTGCAAGATGCCTCGCCAAGTGCAATTGAAAAATCACCTTCAAGGTCAATAATGCACTCTGGAAATACACTTATAGAACTTTTCTTCACCACCAATAAGAGTAATTTTAAATTCATTAGTAGTTTTCAAAGGGATACTAACCAGTACTTGACATGTAGAAGATGATTAATATTTGTTGAATGAAGATGGCTGAGCATGTGTCTGTTAAAGAATATGCTAGAATAGGTGAAGACATGATTTCTTATGCTAATTGACTAAATTCAAATGGAAAGCCACTCAAAAGGTTTCATATTAGTTCCCCGCTCTTATATGATTGATGTTCATATTTGTTATACGACACAGTTCCTCTAATTCATCAGCATTTTAAACTTGAGTATTTATTCTGTACTGCCCTGTTTTTCTAATATTCATTACTTACTTTGTATCATTCTTCTGTTGCTTCTGATCATTTCATATTGTCCCCTGTTCAGTGTTTTAAGGCCTGAATGAAAAGAAGACCAAGAACTCTTCATTTTGTTTTCTTTTGTGATGCGTAATAGTTCAAATACCTCTTTAGTCCAGTTAATTTCATTATCTACATGTTTCTTGAACTAAAATGCATTTCAATTCTGAATGAGCCTGCTTGTTCACTATATTACATTAGTGTATGTGTTAAAATTTAAATATTTGGGGGATACTTAAAATCTTACAGTATTTGAACAAAATATATGTGCATACATTAGATAATATTAGCTCAAATTCAGCATACTCTTCTAAGTGCATATATATCTAACCAGCTATGTCTCTAAATGCATACTTATGTCTATGTAGATATATACATTTATATGTATATGTGATTAAATTTATATCCATTTATTTACATCTATTTTATGTATCACCCAGTAAAGTAGTATATGTACAATTTATTCCAATGTATTGTGTTTAAAGACCAGGCTAAAATTGTTCTCCCATGTTAGACAATATTTTCCATCTTAAACTGTCCAAAGAAATTACAGTTGAGAAAGGCTTTACAATTTATAAGGTACTATGCTAATATAAAATTTTACTATAAAATTACAAATTTTCAAAAACATTACCAATTTTCATGAGCAAAGCAGTTAATAAGATATTTAGTTTGCATGGAAAGACACATGCAATTTTATTTCACAAATGCAAGTTTTCTCTTTTATTGAGGACATTGTTTGTGAACTGATTAGCTCATCTGAGCATTTTATTTCTCATCATTCCTTGCCACATCAATGCTCTCACATTTCTGCAGATTTCTTTCATAGCTATATGTTTTTTACTACTATGCATGGTATTGTTTCTGAGCAAACTTTCCATTTTTCTTTTTGTCTTATCCTTCAGATAGACCAGAAATCCATTTATTTCCCCTCCACTCTTCTTGAATATTGATAACAGAGTTCTTGTATCTTACCTAAGCATTTACTTCCTATAGGACCCAATCACTAACTTTGCAAATTGATCATTTCTATTAATTTTAATGTTCTAAAATTTCTTCCTGTCTAAATTTTAAAATTACTGGATTCCTGCTGCTAATTTATGTATAAATATGAATATGTTCAGGCATGAGTTAAGAAAATCTAAGGATTCCTTTGAAGAGTAATCACAAATATTTTTCTTTATATATTTTGTTTTAAGAAAGCATATTATCTAAACTAAAACATACCCATGTATACTACATGTGTAGGCAGTTTTAACATTGCTCCAAATGAGCACATGAACTGAATAAAATAAAAGTTGTATATTCAGATGTTAGTTTTAAATAGGTTTTACTTTGTGTATTCTCATGAATAATTTATATATTTATACCTTCATTTATAGTTTTAGCTACTCTAGTAAAAACTTGATTAAGCAAAAAATAAATTGTCAGATTTTCTAATCAGAAATATTTAGAATAAGGAAAACTAAATGTATTGAAGAACATATAATTTTACTAATTAAATATGTGTTACTAAATTAGAAAGGAAACTTTTCAAGTGGATATTGTAATTACATATATTAAAAATAAAATGATCTGTAAATCAAATAAAAATATTTATTTTGAAAACTATAATTTAGAAGAACAGCTAGCATTTAGAATAGCAATCAAGATTCCTATATTACTGTGTGATTAATATAACACCATCTAACAGATCATTACATGTCTGAGAGTTCTACAGGGAACTTGGGGCATTAGCAACCCCTTTGACGCATTCACTCCTTTAATTAACATTTATTAATTTTTGCAATCTAGTTTACATTTTTAGGTTACCTAATCAAATTCTACTGCATAGGAGGAATCTTTTTCTCTGTATTTCCCAAAGTTCTATTTTCAGTACTGTACAGAGAGCAATAAAAGCTTACCATGAACATGAAGTTTTCTGTATAAAGATAAGTTACTTGCAATTAAAAAAATATTTACAACATCCTCCCACTAGCTATTGCATCATCTAGCAGCATAGAATGAAATATTCACACTCTGTCATATTTTATAATAAAGGATACTAACAAAGCATTAGCAGATAAATTTTTAATCAACAGAAATTATATATCCTAGAAAACACTATCATAATTCATGAATGGTATAAATGTCTATTGACAAAATCTTTAGAAAAGAGCCAGTTTACTGGAAGGCGATATATGTGCGTGGGGGGAAGGGATGTTCATCATTCTTCTCTCTGATTATTCTCCTGGTATGAAGCTATTATTAATTCTAGATACATATCTGTCTTGGCCTCTCCTAAGTCAAATAAACAAATAGATAACTTCTGTTCCAGCAAAAGGAGCAGTTACAAAGGACTGTTATTCTCTTTTTGTCCTCTAACCAGCAAGCATAGTAATTAGAGCCCATTGAATATGCTGCACAGTCTAAAGGAGACAAGAGACAAGAAGTTCCTTGGAGTTGTATGCATTTCCCTGATGTGGGTTACCTTTCAGAAAGTTGCCTTTCCTGCCCTGTAACTGTTCATTGAAGCTGCCAAAGCATAACTTTCCGGAGCTGTGTGATAGGACTCCATTTGTAGTCAGTGTCCTGCCTTCCTTTTCACCTCACACTTCATCCTAGGAACTCCCCAACCCATTCAAACGCCTCTAATACATTGTACTAACAATGCTACATAATGCAAATCCCACTAAGGTGATGTTGGTGGGGTATTGCCTGAGTGATTAAGGAAAACCACTGGACTCAAGTTTGGAGAAGTTGTTTCATTCTCTAAGTCCATGGCGATGGCCAAAAATAGTTTTCAAATTTTGTATAAAATTGTTTTCCCTCATTTCCTGGAAGGTGGGAAAAAGAGATGAAGTCATCTGAAAATAAATTCAAAATAAAATTCAAATTTATTGCACAAAAATTATTACTCAGTTTCCATTTCATTTGCTTCCTCTTTATTTAATTTTATTTTGTTACCTAAGTGACTGAAAATGTGCCTTCCATCCTGTATCTCTTGAATAATGACTTAAAATGTCATTATTATAAGAATCATCCTTTTAATCCTCTACAGTTAGACTACACATGCTGAAAACAATTGTACGCTTAAAGTTAAGCATGCTCTGCTAGTTATTAATGCTGAAAATTAAAAGAGAAAAATAGTGAATATATTTTTAATTTTCAGAAACATTCTGAAATTTAACAATGTTAAGTCCATATCTTACTTAAGTTGCTTTGCCTGATTTTTAAAATTTATAGCAGTCTCTGTGCCAAAACTGTATCAATACTAACTATAATCTGTGAGGCAATGTATTTTAAAGCATTGCAGTTGTAATTTGTAATAGCTGGTTTGATCTTTTCAGAATGACAACTATAGTGAGTTTTCAGGTTTTAGATGTATGAATTGTCTCAATATTGAATTCTTTGCAAGCAAATTCTTTGAGCTCAAAAATGGCACTTTTGATTATCCTGCATGGTATTGTTTGTCTGTGTCTATTTTCTGGTTGAATTCAACTGATGTCTGTGCATTTTTTCATAAAAGGATATGAAAAATCCCGAAGCTTAAACAACATAGCGAGCATGGCAGGTAATGCTCTGAGGGTCTCTCCAGTAACATCACCCTACAACTCTCCTTGTCCTCTGAGGCGCTCTCGATCTCCCATCCCATCTATCTTGTAAACCAAACTGCATCAATCGGCTAAATTATATCAGTCCAAGTACTGTTTAACCTGTCGTGGAAACAATTACATGTAGCGTTCCTCCAGGCTCCGTTAATACAGTGTAAGTCCTGCATGAAACTACTATTTGAAGTCAGAAATGCTACCTGAGTAGCTAACAGATCTTATCCTGGCTTTAAAGATTCTCTAAAGTAGTGCTACTTCTCCATATGAATTGCCCTGATTTCCTTTCGCAATAAAACACCAATAGTATCAGATATTGGCCAGTACACTAGTACACTACCATGTCTTCAGGGAGATATATTTAAACAATGTGCTTCTAAATGCCAACTACTTCATTGGAATTTTACTTCTTGTGACTCTAAACCATTCAGAAGATGTCCGGGATCTTAACTAGATTGCACACAACATGACTTCAGTCAGCTCATTTACATGGACCATCTTGTCTGTATCACCTGAACAAAATTTTACAGAGTCTGAGGACTATGGATGGCTCAGGAATGTGTCCTTGCATCTAACCATCCTGCCGATGTGAACACACTGGTTGACTGTTCTGTATGTTGAATTGTGGGGCAGGGAGGATGCATTTCTCCTTGATATTTCCCCAACACCCCCATTCTTTGATAGAAATATTTGTTTTAAGTATCTTAATTTCTTGATTAATTTACTTTTCTTCAAAAAATTGTTTTATTGGTGTTCTGAATGTCTTTGGTTGTTTGTACACACAGATAACTGCAAAGAGGTTGTCATTACTGGTTACACGCAAGCCAAGGCCAGATCTCTTACTTAATGACTTGGGGAAGGCACAAAACATGAGAGAAAGGTAACTGTTAGCCAGGCTTGCACTGTTTAGCCAGGAATTACTGCTTGGTACTAGAGCCATTTGTCTTAATTTTAGAATTTGTCATCATTTCAGAGGCAGAGTGACAAATATTACCCGAAGCTCCTGTGTCTTTTTTACCCTTTTCTTTTTATTAGTTTTTGTGTGACCATCAAAGGTCACTGTTGTTCACAGGAGGGTTGTTTTGACTAGCCTTAAAAGTTGCATCAAAGGACTAACCAGGTTTCCAGGCTGTGTTTAATCAGGTGCTTTGTTCAGTATGCTGTTTTCATCTGTCTGTCTTAGCTCCCTGTCTTAACTGTATATACCATCTGTCTCCATGAAGCATAGATATGCTTTGCTAGACATGTGAGAGTTTAGTCCTGGATCTCCCTCACTCCTACCCCCTGTCTTCTTTGCTATTTGGAGCAGCCTCTCTGCTTTGTATATACATTAATGATGCCCTGAAGACTATCTAAATTAATCGGCACTGTGAATCTTTTTGATGAACAGGATTGAAGCAGCAATTTCACCATTGTGTTTGGTTGCCTACTGCAGTGTCAGTTCCTACAACATAGCAACCAGAATTCATCACTACGTTCCAGCAAAAATCCCTAGGGAGTCATATTCAGCCTGAGGGGGAAGATAGTCTGATTGCACATCTCTGCCAAATACCATAGCAATAGTGTATCTGGTATTTTGGGCATGTGGGGGAAGAAAGCACCATAATATGAATTGTGGCATAGATAATAATTTCGATGCACTTAGGATTCTTGAGATTGTTGAATTCCCAGTTCTCATGTTTATTTTTGATAGGAAGACAATTGTCAAATTTATTATTGGCTAAAGACGTGTTAGTCTCCATTCCTAAGTCCCAGCGCATGAGCTGCATGTCAGAGATCTAAGCAATGCATTTACCCAGACATAAATATCTGAGATTTAGAGATACAGCGATCCTTTTGATAACATCACTCATAAAATGTTATAATTACTCAGAGATTTATAGTAAAAGAATTAATGTGCTGTCTGGTGCTGCTGTTATTGACTGCAGTGTTGTACAGAATTTATCATGGATTTTTGACTGCTGTAAAAGGGGCAGTGGAATTTAGCCATACCAAGGATTGTACTGGAAACAACTTCTGCTACTGAATGTGCCCTGATGTGACCAGTTTGTACTTGGAATCGATTCTGCATCTTCATGAGGCATTTAAAGATTAGAACGGATCTGTGGCTGGAACTATTTGGTGCTCGACATGAGTGTTCTGCTTGTAGATTGACCAGGGTCCCTGAAACAACTGTCAATGCCAACACATGTGCATGGGTCAAACCTTCTGGCAATCTCATAGCACAGGAAGCCAAAATCATGACCAACATCTCTGAAGCTTCAAGTAAGGTCCATGATTCTTTGAATGACTCCTCATGGGCTTGTCATGTATTTTGCTGTGAATTTCACAAGACAGCGATACTGATGTAGCATAGGTCTGTTTTACTTTTTCTCATTTGTGCTTTGTTCATTGGATCCACGAACATTGACTGTACCATCCTTCTGCAAACAACTTATCAACTTGTCAATTATGTTGTAAATTTTTAGTGTCTGCTTATCAAAACTAACCCATTTTTAGTCACATAGTTGTTTAGCTCTGGAAAACTGTAACTTAAACTCACCAACAGAACTTATAGTTTAAGTCTTTTGTCATTGTTACCTCAATAATAAATACTAAAAATATAAAGTTCTGGCAATGAGAATATTTTTTTATTAAATTATCAAGAAATAATGTCAGTATATAGTAGAGTATTATCAAATTATATCCTAAAATGTCTATTTTGCATAAGAGAGATATTCTTTAATCAATTACTTTTTGTGAGCTTTGTGGCTAATGAAATGTGTACTTGTCTTTAACACTGCTGTAGTTGAAAAAGTTAAGAGTTTTTCATCTTGCTTAATCAATATTTCCAGAATTGATTAGTTCCCCTGGGATTCTGAATATACTATGTAACTTAATTACAAACCCTTGTATCGTGTACCTTTTGTGACCATCTCAAGGTGCATGCCTAACCTTGGTGATAAACCGATGGACATGTTACTAACTGATGAAAAATAAAAGGCAAATAAACTGGGGATCAACTTGAATCCTAGATGATTAAATTATTCATATTTTTGTCTCCTTTCTTTGTGTTACTGTTTCAGACAGGTTTTACTGTTGTTATGCTCTGTGGTGCCACACCAGACACCCATACATTACAAAGAATTTAGGAATGAAAGGCTTTTAAAATACATAAACGCTTACTTTCGTTTAAATCTTAGAAACATAGCCAGTGTTTTCCTCTTTTTCATGTTTTCTTATTTGCTCTATATAAATTTTTCTTATAATTCAGATATTATAGAATTATTAATTACTATGATAGTCCATATTTATGGCCCATTTTATGATTAATATAAAATTATACTTATATTTTCTAATTGGCCACAGATCTGGAGGCAAAGGTTTCTGTTTTCATTTTATTTGTAGTAAAGTTAAGGTCCTGACAGGCATGACTTTTCATGAACACTTTTCTCACAGACATTTGTCCTCACAATATTTACTGAGCTTCTTGGTATAAATGCCCCATTAAATCTCAACTTTGGGTAATGAATCTCTGTTTCTCGCACATGACAGTCGCAGCTGGCATTGCATTTGCACTATAGGGATACAGATAAACTTATCCCACAATATTCTATGACATCATCCTATGATAAGAGAAAAATACATGTATGATCAGAGAAAAAGTATAGAAGCAGGAAAAAATGTTGGCAAATCCAACACTTTCTTATTATGTATCAGTACACTGTTTTCAGTCTCTAACATTGTTCATTTCTGATTAAGAGACTGTTATGAAGCTGAGATTAGAAAAGAGAGTTTTCAAAATAAAATTGCTTGTAAAATGTTATTAACAAATGATGTCAGGATGAAAGATTTACTGTGAGAAGGAAAGCTATGTAAGAAGGAGAAAGAAAGAATATATTTAAATAGTAATTGCCATAAAATTTTATTTTTTAAAAAAGGATTAAGTAATCATGAGTAGAAGGCAAAAATGCTTGCTGCCAAGACACAGCCCGAGTTTCAGCCCTGGGACTCATATGGAGGAGAGAACTGATTCCCAGTAGCTATCCTCTGATCCCTATGCATGTGCCTTGGCACACATTGTGTGCACACGTGTGCATGTACACAAAAATAATAAAAATATAAGTCAAGAATTGATGACAGAACAGTGACATTATCACAGAAGATCATGGTTTACACTACAGTCCATAGTAGGTGGTGTACATTCTATGGGTAGGAGAAATACAGAGTGGTGTGCATGAAGCATTACAATATCATATAGGACCATGTCATGGTCCTCACACAGCTTTTAAGATTGGCTTCTTCACTTCTTCACTTATTAACACACATGATTACCTCCTCTTTATCTTTTCATGGCTTGGTAACTTATTTCTTTTTAGTACTGAATAATACTCCATTATTTGGATGTACCACAATTTATTCACTTACTGGAGGAGATTGCATTAGTCAGTGGTTTGGGGAGAAACAGAACCAACAAGATACTTATATATATGAAGAGATTTATATTAGGAAATTGGCTCAGGGAAACATGGAGTTTCAGAAATCAGTCTGGTATTTGCAAGCTGGAGGTGGTGGTATATTTCCACTGTGAATCAGAAGACCTGAAAAAGGAGAACTCAGTTTAAGTTCTAGTCTAAGTCAAGAGGCCTGAGAATTGGAGAACTAATGACGTAATTCCAACCCATTCTAAGGGTCTCAGAGTTAGTAGCAAGTGCTTGTGATATAAATCCAAGTCCAGGTTCAAGAGAGCCTGACATGGCAGCTCAGACACTCAGTTAGAAGAGCAAACACTCCCTTCCTCCACTTTTGTTCCATTCAGGCACTCAACAGATTGAATTATGCCCACCCACATTGGGGAGGGCAATCTGCTCTACTCAGCCTACTGATTCAAATGTTAATCTCTTCCATAAATATCACCAGAGACACATCCAGAAATAATGTTTAGCCAGATTTCTGGTCTAGTGAAAATGACACATGAAATTTAGAATTAAAAGCCTGCCCATTGGCCTGGGAGTACAGCAGTGCTGCCAAGCACTTACCTGGCATGCACAAGGCCCTAGGTTTGAGCCTCAAGACTGAGAAACAAAACAAAGGAACAACATCAACAAAACAAACCCAAGAAGTATAACTCATCACTTAACCCAAAAGTATATCCTTAAGACATACTTAACCTTCAAATAAGGATAATAACAAGATCATAACTCTGAGTAACATAGTGTAGCTGATTCTTGTATTCCCTCTTGCTTCCACATCTGGAAATTCAACCAACCATGGATAGGAAGTGTTAAGGAAAAAAAAACGATCGTACACGTTTTTTTCTTCTTCTTCTTACAGTTATTCACTAAATAGTATAGTATAACCACTATTTACAGTGCATTTGCATTATATTAGCTACTTAAGCAATCTATAAATGATTTAAAGTATAGGGGAAGATGTGCTTGACTAGTGCCAATTCTATGTCTTTTGAGCTAAGAAACTGGAGCATCTGTAGATTTTGTCTCTGGGAGGTGGTTTTCTTGACCCAGTCCTTCACAGATACCCTGCAGATATCTATTGAGCTGAGTACAAATACTCTACTTTCATTTGAAACTATACTGAACCAGATGAGGTAGTAAAATCCATGAGTGGTGATTACTTTTATCTATAATATCTAACAACTTGAATATTGTGATATAAAATTAACATTTGAATACTGTATTATATAATTAATGATATTTAGATACTGTTGAATAAAGTCATTACGTATGTATAACAAGGGTGTAAAATTTACATACACATACAAACATGCATCAAAATAAGGTGGAAAGTGTCAGGACTAATTATGTAATCAGCAATGGGCTTCATAACTGCCCTTCACTACTCACTCTGTGTCCTTTTTGCCTTCTTCAAGGTTGTTGTGCTTCCTTACAGGATGGCACATACCTTCATTCCTTAAGGAGTTGGGCCATTTGTAGTCCTGCAGGACTGGGCGGTTGTATTTTCCATTAATGTTAGATATCAGAGATAATAATAATAAGACCTAAGGGATGTGTTCCAGATAACTTCCCCTTGATAGTGAGAACCAGTCACACTGGGAGTCTGAGTGAGTGTTACTACCCATGTGTTTTCCCTTTGACTCCTGGATCTATGAATCAGGCTTCTGGGAGTCTCAGAAGAAATAGAGCTTTCTGAAAGACTTTGCTCCAGGCCTGAAACTTGTTACCACTGTGCTGATGCTATAAATGAGTAACTAAAATGTCACCCACACTGATCACTTGGCAGCTCTTTTTGGATGATGTTGATCATGCTACAACCAGTGAATTCTGTGAACATGAGTTCATGGACAAATCATGTCAGAGTCTTCTGTTAACTTGACAACTAATAGTAGAGAATTTCTCCTAGGACTGTAAGTACAGGCTAGGAGATAAGTAGTACATCAGGCCACAGACATTTGTCCTACTATATATAGTATTTGGCCTTGAGGGATGGTTGTGACCGATAATTTATATACCACCTTCACTTGATAATTCAGTAAGTACTGTACATTCCAAATTAATGACTTCGTGTCAGCACTCGATTCACAAAGACACATGAGAGTGCGTGATGCCTTGGTGGTTGTATTCATTGTTTTACTTGTTGCTATGACAAAATGTCCTATAAAAATAATGTAAGGAAGAAAAGGTTTATTTTATCTCACGATTTGAGAGGATGTAGTCCCTCATGGTAGGAAACAAAGGAGTCTAAGGTTGCTTTTCACACTGCATACACAGTCAGGAGTCAGTCAGGAGTCAGAAAGAGGTAAATGATGAAGTTGCCATCTTTCTCAACATACTTTTTTATTCAACCTGGGGACCAGCTTCACTGGGATAGACAGAAGTTTTGTTGGAGAGTTTTCCCATTTGCTGACATTACAAGTAACTCACCACATTCAGGGTGAGTCTTCTTCCTCAGAGAATCTTGAAATTCTCTCAAAGACATAGCCAAAGGTATATCTCCTAGGTTATTTCAAGCCTGATCACATTGACAATGAAGACTAGCCATCATAAACAAGTGCTCAGTTTTTGCTATGATGCAAATCAGGCCAAGAGCTTCCTCTTAAAAGAAGAATACTTACCTATAGAATATAGAACATACTTTGCTCCCAAACCCCAAGGACTCATGCTATAATTTATCTGTCAGTTTTGGCTAGGCTCCGAACAAGTCATCCTCAACTCCACTGATAACTGCAGTAAATTTGGATCTATTGGATTATATAATCCAAGTGGTGTTGCAGCTGGCAAAGCAACCTAGAACTGTTGTAAAGCTTTGTCTTTTACTTTTTACTGGTATCACTCAAGAGTAGCAGGTTTGGGAATTATGTAGCAAATGAGCAGGCATAATACATTCATATCAGTTATAGGATATACCTCTAAAATCCAAAGAGGTCCATTAAATGCTGTGCTTCATTCACGTGAAGGGGTCAGATTCAACAAGTTATCTTTTACCTTCAAAGGAATATCTTGATATACTCCATGCCACTGCACCTTTAGAAATTTCACTGAGATAGACTAAAGTTTGGTTGGATATTTTTCCCATTTGCTGACATCTAAGTGCCTTACCAGTGAGTCCAGAGTGTTTTCTACATCTTGCTCACTGGATCCACTCTGAATAATGCTACTGATCTTATAGACCAGAATGATATCTAATAGAAGAGAAAGATGAGTAAGTTTCCTACAAGTAAAGTGATGGTATTAGTGTAGGGAGCTGATATACTCCACAGGTGAAGGTATACTGTTGGCCTTGAGAGTTTAAATCAAACTGCTCTTAATGAGAATAAGATTGATGGACATTTGTCAGCTAATAGCTGAATAGTAGAAGTTGTGTTAATTTGCTCAGTTCCCTTCAAAAAATAAACTATAGAGTACCCACAATTATAAGGTCTAACTGATTAAGTTTATAAGAATGTATTATACTTTTCCAAGACCCATTTCTCTTCTGAATAGGGTGAAATATGCTAAATAACTGGAAACTATTTGAAATGGTTCTGTGTTCTTATTAGAGAACTCCTGTGCTAGCCAGTGCAAACCCTTCAGAAACGAAGTATAGCTTTTGGTTTTACTAACAGTTCTAGTGGCTTCCACTTGACATTTCCCACCATGATAGTCCCCATTCTATAAGTCAGAAAATGAATATAGGTATTCAGAGAGCTGCTAAATATATTTATCTCAATTATGCATTCAGAATTTGGAAACATAGCCACATGATCAGATAAAGAATCCCCTAGGCCACTGGAGGATGGACTTGTGCTAAAACTATTGATTGCCTGACCTCAACAAACCCCTGCTTTAATTGGTAAGTAGTGCCATTTTGTTTCTTCCAGAATCATTTGATTCTAGCTTTTGGCAATTACAAATAAAGATGTTATTGCATCTTTATGCAGCTTTTATGTGAGCATATGTTTTCAGTTTATTGGGGTAGCTATGAACTGTGGGCTTGTCTGTCATGAGGATGTTTAGTTTATACCGTTTTGGGTGGCTGTGTGCTGCCAGAGATTGAACCCAGCGATTCACTCATGCTAGGCAAGCATTATGCCCTGATTGGCCTCTCCATCCACAAAAGTAATTGTAAAAATTGTTCTCCTATGAAGTAAGCAAAACTATAGCTAGCCCTCTCTACTTTTCTCTAGTAGGAGTCATGCACAACACAGGATTTAACTTTCAAATATGTCACTTGAGCCAAAGCTGTAAATACATTAGATTATTAACCACTAGTAGATTCTTTCTCTTTAAAAATAGTCTTTTTAGGGGGCTGGAGAGATGGCTTAGCGGTTGAGAGCACTGACTGCTCTTGCAGAGGACCCAGGTTCGATTCCTAGTACCCACATGGCGGCTATGAACTGTCCTTACCTCCAGTTCCAGGGGAATCTGAAGCCCTCTCCTGACCTCAGCGGCATTGCACAACATGGGTGCACTCCCATACATGTGGGCAATACACCCATATATTTTTAAATATAGTCTTTTTAAATCAAAGTAAATTTGCATTATATGAAGAAGAAGGAAAGACCTATAACTATATAATTTGCCATTCCATGGAACATGTTTTTCTATTCTCTTTGCCTCTTTTCCTTTTGTTACTATCTTGTTTTGTTTTATTGAATATATACTTACATGTCTGTGGGTCAATGCATCTTAATCACTCAGGTCATCTTTGAGTCTGGCCACCTTCTACTTTTGTAGCCTGAGCTCAGTTTTTGCATATATATCATGTTTAAACAGTTGAATATATATGTATATATATACTGTGTATATATATAATAAAAATTAATCCCTATAGGCCTAATTAAGGCCTATAACATTAAATTTATGTCCTCAAATGCCCTTTACTGTGAGTTTATACAAGAGCCTGTTTAACATACAGAATCTCACTCCTTTTTTTAATTTAAAAAATTCTTTTTTTTCTTTTTTTATTGAGTTTTTGTGTATTTCATACAGAATATCTCAATCAATCTTAATCATCTTTATACCCCTTTCCCCACTGGCACCCTTCCATAGACACCTCCACTGGAATGCATACATTCTGCCATTTGTCTTAAGACCTATTGTGTCAAGTTAGTGTCCCCAGAAGCCCCTCAGTGCAAGTTCATCTACTGAGGTCTAGTCCGCCTATCCAGCGTCTCTCACTTTAGGAAGATCAGCTCTTCCTTACCCAGCAGTAGTCAATTGCCAATACCTCTTCAGCTAAGATTGGGGTCAGCTGATCTTTTCCCCAGTTCTATACTGGATTTTCATCTATTTGAGTTTGCATGGGTCCTGTGCATGCTGACACCATTGCTATAGGTTTATATGAGCAGGATGGTAGGAGCTTACAAGACTCTATTTCCATATGGTCATGCACCTCCCCCCTGGCTCTTAAAATCTTTCCATCCCCTCTTCTGAAATGGTCCCTGATCCCTGTATGGGTGAAATTTAATATAGGAGTCCTGTCCAAGGACCAGCAATCTCTACACTTTGTCCATTTGTGATCTTTTTGTTCCTGGCCCTCTGTTGCATGAGGGAGCTTCATTAATGAAAACTGAAATATTAGTTATTGTCTTATTTATGCCTTGTTCTGTGTTCCATGAGCCTTAGATGTAGAGGTTACATTGTAGATGTGCCATTTAGACTTGGACAATTCACAGACAACATCTCTGTGTGACCAGTTTAGTACTCTGTAGTAGTCTCTGTCTGGTGCAAAAGAAGCTTCTTTGATTAGTGGTGACCGGGATATTTGTCTGTAAATATAAGGATACATAGTAAGAAATTACATTAGTCTAGGGATATGACAGTTTGAGGGTTTTCTCTAAGATCTATCACCTTTCCAGTCATGTGTATTTGGCTAGGTTTACAATGCCACCCTTGAGTTTCCTCCCATTGAGAGGGCTTTTTGTCCCATTAGGTATCTGTTGATTGCTCCCAAGATAAAAGTGTCACTACTGCACCAATGTTGTATACTGTGCTGGTATTGGACTATCATTGATGTTCTCCCTTAGCACCTTGCATAGTGCTTTCCAAAGCTATTATAGCTAGCCTTCAGGGAAAGTGGCTTCCAGGTCAGTTCCAGCTCCATTGCTTTAAATCCTATGTCTAAAGTATTTTTTGTCTTCAGCAGTAGGGTCTCACCTTCAAGTCCTGAAAGACAGTCAAGAGCTATGGCAATAGCCTATGTAATTTGGGGAACTTCTTGGACCATCCAGGCAACAACTCAAAAGAAGGTTTCTCCTGTATGGCAGGTTTTCTTGTTATGTAGTCTTCAGCTATATGCATGGACTCATTTAGAGACATTGTACGTGTAATTTGTCATTAGGTTTTTGGACTAGTGTGATTTCCTCTGGATTTTTTTAAAATAGTAGCTAAGCATTATTTATCTATCCCCTCTCTCTCCTTGTCTAACCTTTCCACCATGACCTCCCCATTTAAAGTGTTCCCTTTCCCTCATTTATCCCTTGATACTACCAGACTCCTATGGTCCCACCTCTCTTGAGCTCCTTCTTTCCCGTTTTCCTCAAAGTTCTTTCTATAACTCCCCCTTCCCCTCCCATTTAAATACCCCCATTTAAAAAATATTTTATTTATTATTTTATGTGTATGAATGTTATGCCTACATGTAGGTAAGTACACCCATGTCGTGCAATGCCCAAGGAGGACCGAAGAGGCTGTCGGATCCCCTGGAACTGGAGTTACAGAGAGTTGTTAGCTGCCATGTAGGTTCTGGGATTTGAGCCCAGGTCTTCTGCAAGAACAGTATTCTTAACCACTGAGCCATCTTTCCAGCCCCTAAATACCTCCATTTTATCCATTTATCTCTTAGCAACACCTATTGCCTACTACTCTTCTCTCTCAGGAAAAGGAACCAGGCAGGTAAAGGGAAAGAAGAATCTTACTCTTAAATGAGACTGACTCTCCCCTTCCAATAGTCTTTGTATAGAGAATAAGAGACTGAAAAGTGCTTGTCCCTGAATAAGACACTTATGTCAAAATCCTTGCTCCCAAGGCCCAAGAATCATTGTGAATTATTAATTTTTACCATTGAAAACCTTCATCTGCTCAGTTGGTTTCTCTGCATGGTGCTACACTAGAATATTGTTTGTGTCTTTTGAAAATGAAGATATCTACACTCAATCCTTTCAAAAATAAGTGATATGCATGGATATTATTAATAAACCAAAACTCCAAATGAACAAGACAGGTTTTTCCTTTATTTAGCATGGCTACAATGGAAGATAGATACTTGACATTATATACAATATGATAGCATTTTTCTCAAAATGTTTGAACACATAAATACATTATCTTAGCAATTAGAATTTGAAAAGGAAGCGTAAGATCCCATTGAGTTGGTGTTTGATGCTTATCCATACACCTAAGGCATTCATGATATTCTTGTTTGTTTTATAAATTATAAATCATTGATTTTTGTTTGTTTGTTTTTTGAGATAGGGTCTCCCTGTTGCTCCAGCTGGCCTGGAACTCACCATGTAGAACAGGCTGGTCTTGATCTCACAAAGATCTGTCTGTCTCTCCTCCTGAGTGCTGGGACACTTTTTGTATGTTACTTTGTTTAATTTCTATACAAGTATTTTTCCCTGAAAATTATTCTAAGAATGGAATCATTTAAAAGAATATGAAAATTTCCATTATCATACTAAAAATTAATTATATCAATATATGCTATTAGTAGTTAGTAAAATTAATTTTATCATAACAATTTTAAAAATTCAACAAAATTTTAAAAATTTATTTTTATATTATGTTTAAGGGTGTTATACCTACATGAATGTAAGTGTACCCATGCAGTCCAAGGGAAGATGGAAGAGGGCATCAGATCCCCCAGAACTGGAGTGACAGATGATTATTAGCTGTCATGTGGGTGTTGGAAGTCAAATCCAGATTTTCTACAAGAACAATCAGTGCTCTCAACTACTGAGCTATCTCTCCAATCCCCATGAGAACTTTCTTAGCTGTATTATATATTGAAGAAAATATTCTTTTGCTTTGAGTACTTGTTTGTGTGTGACAAAATGCCATATCATTAACATGTATCTTGGCAAAGATGATTCATTAGTGGTGTTTAGATTCAAAATATAGAAATTTAACATATGTATTACAGTCTTTGGAAATCAAAGCTCCTACTTACTACACATAGATAACATAATTGTGCTCTGATGTACCAAGTGTCTTCATTAGGAAATTATATTTTTCACAGTTATTCAGTATGAGTCCATATTTGAGGAAATACTGTTAATAGTGTGCCATGTATTCAAACTCCGCAGAACTGATATCTTCAATTTTCAATGAATTTCTTATAATAAAGAAAATTAGATAACTCCTTGCATGTCAAACAACTTATTTGTGAGAAACTCATTTTAAATCTCCATTAATTCTGAAAAACTTATTTTTGTCTTTTCTGTAAGTCAAAAAAGGTTTTATGGTATTGAAATGGTTAAAATACTTTGGCATTATTTAAAATTTCACTTTTACTTTAGAAGTAGTGAAAAGTGACATGAAACAGGTAAAAACATTAGCACATGGGAAGGATTTTAAGCATAAATTGAAAGTCTTTCCTGAAACCTTTCATCAGTTGTCCGATGTTTTGATTTATTCCCTTTTGAGATGGCTTATTCATATTAGCAATGTTAACTGTCTTTACATTTCATTTTACATGTTTTCAAAGTAAACTGATTCTAAATATATCCTTTTTTTCTTTCTGTAAAATATGCTTACACAAAATTTGGGTCTCATTTACTACAAGAGCAAAAGAGTGACAGACTTGGGTTCCTACAAAAACAAATAAAAGTTCAACTCAGCAATAGGGTCTTGCCTTCAAGTTCTTGGAAGTAATCAAGGGCTGTGGCATTAGCCTCTGTTATTTTGGGAGTCTTTTGGACTACCCTGACCAACAACTTGAAGGGAGGGTTCTCCTGTCTGGCACTGTGTTCTTTGTTATATAGCCTTCAGGTATACCCATACACTCATGCTATGATATTGTATGTGTATTTTTCAGGGGCATTTTGAGTTAATACATTTCCCTTTGGCTTTTTATGCCACCTAAGCTTTACTAATCTCTCTTCTTTCTCTCTCCCTGTCTAACCTCCCTCCTCCCTCTCTGGTTAATATATACCCATTTTACCCATTTGGCCCCTGATAATACCTGCCTTTTACTAGTCCCTCTCTGGAGTTCCTTCTATCCCTTTACCTCCATGGTTCATTTCCATTTTCCTGGCTCCTGAGGTTACATCAGGATATATATTCATATCTAAGGATTTGCAGCTAACATATACAAATGAGAGAAAACATATGTTGCTTATTTTTCTGAGTCTGTGCTACTTCACTTAGTATAACAATTTCTAGTACTATACATTTACATGCAAATTTCATGATTTTGTTTTTCTTTTCCAGTGACAAGAACTACATTGTGTAAATGCACCACATTTTTATTATCCAGTCATCAGTTGAGGGATATTGCTTAACAGTTTTCAACAGCAATGCCACCATTCATTCCTAGGGCCCAAAATTCACATTTCTGCTCTCCCCTGGAGCCTCTTCTCCTAGCTAACTCAGGTAATCAGTTCTTCCTATGCTTCATAGATAAGCCTGCTTCACTATGGCAAAGAAATGGGTTTTAGAGTCATAGTAAATTTAAGTTGGAGTCTTGTTCATATCTTTACTAGCTATATGACTTCAGGAAAGCAATTTAAACCCTAAAGATTTTTTTTAAAGCTAGTATACTGGTGAAACTAGTAATATTTTTATCTAGGTTTCATCATGTATTCTGAATGAGATAAAACAAGTAATTTATTTAGTGACTACTGTGTACAGCAGTTCTGTTCACCAAATGTAAAATTATATGATCATAATTATTATGTTACTGATTTTTTTAAAAAGAATTTTGAAAAAATTTTATTATTTTTATTTTAATTTATGTGTCTGAGTGTATTGCCTGCATATATTTCATGCAGTGCCTGTGGCTGTCAGAAGAAGATGTCAGATCCCCTGGAATTGGTGCTATGGATGGTATTAGCTGCCATGTGTGTGCTGGGAGCCAAACCTGGGTCTTTTGCGAGAGGAGCCAGTACTCTTAACCACTGAGCCATCTCTCTAGTCCCTGCAAATAATTATCCTATTTCAGAAACTTTTAATTTTTCTTTGGAATTTATTTCATTTATAGTGCATATTAGAAGCAAAATTTCAGCAAGTGTCTTTTAAACCATTTCTAGTTGCTTTTTAAAATAACAACTTTTCAAGACAGGCATGTGGTGCACGCCTTTAGTCCCAGCACTTGGGAGGCAGAGGCAGGCAGATCTCTGTGAGTTCGAGGCCAGTCTGGTCTACATGGTTAGTTCCAGGCCAGCTGGGGCTACAGGGAGACCCTATCTCAAAAATACCAAAAAGAAAAAGAGAAAAATAAAAACAAACAAAAAAACAAAAACAAAAAACTCACAAATTTTCTTTCAAATTTGTCCTGTTTTTCAATATGAATATACTCTCAATTAATTTTTGTTGCTCGTAGAGTAAGTCTCCAGAGATAAGAATAATTACATTTTACAGCAGTGAATAGAAATCAGCCAAATCAACTTGATAATTTAAAGATTTGATAAGATTGTCAAATTCCTTAAGAATAAAAAAATCACCCATTAAACACCCAGATGGAGGTTTCAGGCATAAGATGGCATATACCAGCCTGCAGATTAGCTAACAGGTATAGGCTTGGAAACACACATTCTGGTATTGTGAGCACAATGAACACCTTCAAAGCCACTCAAATGGGGGAGATTGTCAAGCATGGTGGCTGTGGATATGAAAGAGAAGAAGTGTGAGCACTGATTCTGGGCCACTTCTGCATTATAGGTAAGAAGGGACTATTGAAGGCAGCCACTGAAATTGAGAACGAATAAAGAGTTGGGAAGAAAACCAAGAGTACGGGGAGATGGAAATGTGGAGTAAATGGAGGTTGCAGTCAATCGTGACAACTGGCAGTTGAATTTAGTAACATTTCTTTAGCAAGAAGTAAATGAAGCAGTATTTATAATATTTTTACAAATATGTTTCACATATTTCTGAGCAAAGGAAAAGGTTTCTTCACTTTTCACTCTACAGGGAAATAATATAGAGCTTCTGAATTGAGAGAGAATTCAAATGGTTGGCACAGAACTGAAATGAGAAATCTCTTTCCTTTTAATTCTCTGATAAAATCTGTTTTCAAACTAAATTTCAGTTTTGTCTATGATCATCATTTTGAAGTACAGCTGAACATTTGAAATGCAGGAATTTGTTCTTTTCTATCTCAATCACAAATTCATTAAGCATGTTTATCATTCAGATGACTGATAATAGCTGAGACAGACCTCAGAATTTAAAATTGATCTTTTGATTGACAATTAAATACATAATCTCAGAGAGGACAGGTTATAATAATGTAACTTGGCAAGTTGACATAAAATGCATCAAGTATTTTGCCATCTGTTTACCAAGTATTACCATCTGTTTTCTCTTCCTTATCCTGTTCTCTCCTCTATCTAATCCTGAAGAAGGATCCCAATTTAAGGTCTAAAGACAATTTTCAGTAAATTTGTTTGATGTTTCTAAAGGGAACAAAGGCAAACAAAGTACTTGAAGTAGAGAAACCAGATCCACCTTCTCTGGGGATGAGCCCAATTTCTTAAGACAGGAACTTTTGGGGAGAGGGTGACTACAGGAATAACAGAGCCAGTGGTGTGAATGTTTGCCCACCTCCAAATTCTTGAATCACTGATGTGATGGTATTAGGAGGGAATGGCTTTCAAAGCTGATTAAATCATGAGTGCAAATCCCTTACAAATGACATTTCATGAAAAGCTATAGAGAACTGACTGCTCTGCTCTGTCATGTGAGGATACCATTTCAAGGCATCAACTATGAAAGTTAAGACCTTGATCTTGGAAACCCAAGTGTTCAGAACTGTGAGAAATTTATTTCCTTTGTATGCACAATACCTCATCTGACTGAGGCGTTTTGTTCCAACAGTGAAAATGAATTAATACAACAGGCAGCTATACTGATAATTATGATAGCCCAGGAACAGATCTAAGTATGGAAATGACTGAAGGATATTCCTATTGAGGTAGAATTCTAGGAACCAGAGCTACCATATTACACAAAGGTCCTCTTTACTGGGATGATTTTTCTATTAGAGATGTATTCAGCTAGATGACATAAAATTGTGAAACACTTGCTATGGTTTTCATATTACACATCCCTTGAAAGTTCCTGTGTTTAAGATTCTGAAACAATATCCAGAGGTGGTACCCCTGGGAGGTGATCAGATAATGAGAGCTATAACCTTGGTAGTGGATTAATCCATTCATAAATTCATAGCTTAATAGTCTAGAAGGACTTTGTGGAAACTAGGGTTGGAACAAATAGACCACTGGTAGCACGACTTTGAAGGGTGTATTTTGTCCCTGGACTCTTTCTCTCTCTCTGCTTCCCAGCTATGAAGAAAGCAGCTTTATCCCAGTGTGTGTTCCTGCTATCACAATCCAGAAATAGCAGATTCGAGTGACCGTGGTTTGAAATCTGAGAAACTCTGAGTCAAAATATACTTTCTTCCATGAAAGTTGACTTTTCACAGGTACTTCATAATAGTGAAGGAAAACTAACACAGTATTTTGAACAAGTAGATGTTTATTTTTCTGGCTCCATATTTAAGGTATAGGTTTTTTGTTTTGTTTTGTTTTGTTTTTTAAACATTGTTTCAGCTCTTCAGTAATGTTATGGACCCAGGCTCTTGCTGGTTTCACGTTGTGCCAATGTCAGTATGCTGGGCTTTCTACTTTGTTTTTTATGTGGCATTTATACTTCCAACCTCTCATTGCTGTTTCCTGGGCAGGATGAGGAAGTGGTCATCATGAACAGCAGTACTCTACAACTGGTCACCCAGACTGAATCACATGGTTAATGTAAGCTTCCAAAGAAGCAGGGACATTGATACCTTAGGGTTTGTAGCTTCTTAGTTTCGAGGAAGGCAAAAGATTGTAGGGTTGAAAACAGCAGGTAACAGAGGTGGCCCAAAGCTTCTGTAGCTCTTTGCATGTTCTTTCCCCAGGAAAAAAAGTCAGCTTGAAATACTTGCATATCTTCGGTCATCTTAGAATAAAAGACCAGGCAACCTTCATGTTCTGAATTGTATAAGACCGTAATATCAGCTTAGAATCCTAGGGACTAAGCAAGACAACAATGTTAATAATGATTGTGGTTGAGTTTCTTGCCACAGTAACAAAAGAAAATAAAAAGTGCAAAACAAAACATAGATTTAATCTGACCATAAAAATAGAGTAAGTGGTCCCTCTTGCACTTGATATCTGGAGTGGAATTCAAAACTGTACTGGCCACCCAACTTATAATACCAATACTGTTTAAAAAATGACATTCCACAATCTGAAATCTGAAATGCAAAGCATAACCAATTACTGGTCTTTTGTAAAGACCTGTAGTAAAGAAGGATGGATGTATTTTCACATAGGTGCTTTGATATGTGTTGATTTTATTGTCATGTTTTTATCAGTAACTATTTTTCAGATAAGCGTTCAGATGTCTAAAAAGGTAGGCTTCTAGGATGGGATGTAGCTCAGGGGTAGAGTGTTCGCTTAACATGGGTGAAGCCCTGAGTTTGAGATATAGTACTGCAAAAACGGAAAATAAATAAAACAAACAAACAAACATGTTGGTTCTATGTAATATTTTACAAGGTTGCAGTTCATAACCACAAAGTATTAGTAGTCAGAAAAATATCATTCTTGTTTATATAATATATTATGTATGTTAAAGCACTTTCATAGTTTCCTATCCCCATTGATTTAGCATTACTTTAGAATTATGACTCGTCTTATAACACAATGATATATAAAGTCTGTGTTGATTTATTCATTAGAAATGATTATTGAACCACTAGTCATTTTCCTAGCACACTAATTTAACAAACTAAATAAAAGTCTTGCTGACATGAAACTTATGTTGTATTGGGAAAGGAAACATAAATAAATAAATAAATGCTATGTCAGATGATGATAAAAGACATAAAATTAAGAAGGAATGTGACTCAATTCGTAGAGTGCTTTACCAGCATGCACAAGCCTCTGAGTTCAATACCTAGCATCGAATAAAGTGTGGTGGCACAGACCTGTAGTATTAGCACTCTGGAAGCAGAGGAAAAGAATAAAAGATTTCAAGGTCATCCTCCACTACACAGTGAGTTCAAGGCCATTTGTGCTATATGTGACCCTGTTTCAAAAATAGATAGATGATAGATACATAGATGATAGAGGGATAGATAGATGATAGATGATGGATGGGTGGAGAGATGATAGATATATAGATGTTAGACAGATGATAGAGGGATAGATAGATGACAGATGATAGATAGATAGATAGATGATAGATAGATAGATGATAGATGATAGATAGATAGATGATAGATAGATAGATAGATAGATAGATAGATAGATAGATGATAGATGGACAGACAGACAGACTGATAGATAAACATGGGACAAGGACAGGGAATTGATTGCATTGGAGCTATGCTATATGGAGTGGTCAAGAAAGCCTTACTATGAAATAAATCTAGGGTAAACAACTTCAATCTAAGTGGACAGAGATGCCAAAACATGATTGGTGTGATGGGAGCTGAGTGAGCTGAAGACAGATGAGCTGGGATCAAGACCAGGTGAGGCATTTTAAGCCATGATAAGAAAAATCAAATTTTCAAAACTATAACATTAGTTGATCAAACCATTTGAACTAATTTTTCTTGTAATATGAATACATAGCACAGAGCAAATCAAGTTACTAAAAATTTCTTTAAATCATGTCTTGGATAAAATTAAATTTCATATTGATTTTTTATAAATAAAGTACGTACACAATGTGTGTATATGCCCATGTTTGCAATGGTTCACAAAGTATTGACTCTTGTTTGTCTTTAGTAATTGAGTCTTTAGTTTCTAAATACCTGTAACATTATGTTGACTACTCACAGAGAATGTTAACCTGTCAGTGGGCAGTGTGGGTAGAGCTGCCCACATAGTGTGATTCAGCTTGTCTTAAGCCAGAAACCTGCCACTCCCACATGCCATGATTAAAAAACTCTCCCCCTTACCCTTGCCACAAGGCTGAACATTACCATAAAATTCATTTCCCCTGAGTTAAAGTGTTGTACGTTGCTGGTAATTATCTGAATAGTCTTCATAAAGGACAGGCAAAATAACCAATTACCTATTTTTAAAAAAAATCTTCCCAGTTGCAATTAGCTAGGAAGTCACATCTTAGGCACTGTGAGACGAAGTTTGAATAAGGTATCTTGAGTGTGTGAATGCCCAAATCGTGACCTGACCTCTCTGTGGACGTTGCACTCCATTGGGATTCCTGAGTAGCCAGGAATCTGAATCGGGGCTCTGCAAACAGAGAGGAAGATGTTAAACAGATACTACTCATTACCCCAAGGCTTGACTCTGCTTAAAGAATGACAGCTCTGGTCTTAGGGTAAAGGTTAAGATCCTGAAAGTAGGCGCTGGAGAGATGGCTCTTGCTTCTCTTGCGGAGAGTGCTGATTCTGTTTCTGGCACCCAAATGGCGACTTACAACTGCGTGGGGGATCCAGTGTTTCTTCTGGTCTTTGTGCATAAACATGGTGCACATACATACACTCAATGTACACAAAAAAATAAGTATTTTTTTGAAAATGATCCTAGAAGCAGAAGCTCAGGGTCCTCGAGTAAATCATTTCATGCTATGACCATCATCCTGTTCATTATCTTTGTTATCATCACTTCAAGACACTCAACACCATTTAGAAATTCTGAAAAACTGCCAGGTGATGCAAAGACCTTAAATGCCTACCTAGGCTCTAGCTCATGTAAAGATGTTGTTTCTCTGGAAAATTTGGAAAAATTAACAATTTCAAAGCAGAGTGATAGACTTGAAAACCTCTTTAACATAATCTAACATGCACTGAAGAGAGGTGATAAAAAGGGAGGAAGAATACAAGAAGTTAAGCCTTGTTTTGGCAGGAATCTTTTGAAAAGCGTAGTCTGCCATCTCCTTTCTTTTTGTTTTATACTAATTTATTTTGTTAGCATTCTATTGTTTGAAAGTTTTGTTTTAAAAGCCATTGCATTAATAAAAATATCTAAAAGACACTACATTTTTTAAATAATTAAAGTTGTTTGCACAGTAACTCTTTATAAAAACTCCAGAAGCAGAGTTAAGAGCCATGTAAACTTCAGAACCATTTTCTTTGCATTGGTTTTGCATATGTTTATATGTTCACCACAACTGTCATTTCCTTTCTCAAAATCCACTGGCAAGTATGTTACAGAGGCAGAGGGAAGTGTTAGGTCTTATATCTAGCACAGACAACATTTACAGACAAAATCTTTTTCGTTTTGTTGCCAGGATAAACTAACAACAAAGGAGGCCACAGATAAAGGGTCTGCTGAGGAAAAAGCTTTCACTGAGATGATTTTTCTACCCTTGGCAGATCCCTGAAAATGAGAGCAGAAATCAGTAGTACCAATTGCCACTGTCCTGTGACAAAGGGACATGAGCGATATCAGGTTTTGTCGAGTAGCAAAACTATAAAACAATGCAAGAAGATCCTGTCTCCAATTCTTCCCCAGCTACATTTAAAGGCTGGATGGGAATGAGCTCCCGGTAAAGTTCAGAGCTTGAAATGATTCCCATTGGGACCTGAGTCCAGGGAAATGGCCAACCTCTACTATAATTGGTGTCACACACACACACACACACACACACACACACACACACACACACAGAGAG
>NW_008346927.1:1385341-1389710 GCF_000622305.1 Nannospalax galili
AGAGAGAGAGAGAGAGAGAGAGAGAGAGAGAGAGAGAGAGAGAGTCTCTGTGCAAAGCAACTGTTAAAAGTGGGCAGGACAGCCTGGCCTGTTTGGTGCAGGACTGTCATTCCAGCTACTTGGTAGGCTGAGGCAGGAGAATTTTCAGTTCTAGGATAGCCTGGGATATAGAGCAAGTTCAAGAGCAGTCTGGACAATTTTGAGGCAACTGCCTCTAAGTAAAGCAGAAAGAAAGTTGGAACTGTACAGTGCTTGCCTAGCGTGCTCCATGCCCTGAGTTCAATACCCAGTACTGAGCAAAAAGTGATGGTGGTTGAGGGTAAGAAAACATACTTTCTATGAAGCAAAATGGAATAGAATCAACAAATGTAATGATTTGGAAGGTGGTGTCAATGGTTTTCCTATATGGTATCAAAATGGTAAGGAAGATTGGGGATGGAACTCAGTGGTACAGCACTTACCCAGCATGTTGAAGGTCCTGAATATCATCTTCAGTATCACAACAAACAAAAAAACAAACAAACAAACAAAGCACAAAACTCCCAAATAAACAAAATAAAAAAGAAATGAGAAATGTATTAAATAAGAGATTTCAAAAATAAAAGTACAATTTTTAACAGCAGAGAGATTATTTAAGTAACAGAAGAGATAAGGAAATGCTGATATGGGTGATAACTAGTTTATCCCACAAACAAAAATAAAACAAGTCAGACTGAAATAGGCCAGAGAGTTTCAAAGACAAAGACTAAGCCCTTCCAGAGAGGAGGGCTGTCTATAAATGGGGAGTAATCAGACTAACATTAGGTTTGTCATTAGCATGTTTGAATGCCAAAATTAATGGAGTAGCTCTGGTAAAATTTTGAAGAGAAGATCTCTGAACCAGCATTAACTATCTGGATTATCTGTCATTTAAATATGAGAGAATTATAAATATTTTTCATTGTAACACCCAAAGACTTAATCATTCAAAGATTCCCCCCCCTTCATTAATAATTCTTGGAGGAAGTACTCTATCAAACACCAGAAAATGAAGCCATGGGGGGGTTGTATATGAAATGAGAGTTACAGAGTCTAAGCTAATGCAAAAGTATAGATAAATATCTGACTATCTGTATATTGACATACTATCTATCTTCATAGCTCTCTGTCCATTTATTTGCCATTTGTTATATACTTTCTTATATGATGAGGAATAAGTTGTTATAGGAGCTCCTGAGAGGTTAGAGGGAATTTCAAAATGAACTAAAATAGTCATTATTAACATGCACATCAGGAGATTGTATACGTAATGAATGGTATAAAGGGAGATAAAGTAATTTTAATAGTAACAGAAAATATAAAATTACAAATAAGTCCTGACATAGCAATAACCAGTACAATGGAAATTTTAAAAGTAAGCCTGAATTCACTTTTAATGAAAAGAGTAGCAGAAGTTTGAATTTAAATAAATATAATTAAAGCTATCTCAGGTAACTGATAACAGAAAGGAAGCTGAATTAGTAATTTTAAAAATAGGCAAACTAATTTGTGAATGGCTTTGGAAACTTTTGAGACGAATAAAAATGTTAAACTGCTAAAATAAATTAAAATGAAGAATACAGGAAACAAGATGAGATACAACTCCACACACTTTCCATGTCCAGTCCCAGAAACTACATTTTAGATCTCAAAGGAAACTTTATACATTAACAATGCCATGAATCACTATGCCACCAACATAAACAAGCACACGTGTCTATAATGTCAAAATTTATTGAATAGCAGTGCTTTTCAGTGGAAGCAATTTGCCAGTTGATTCTGCCTTCCTTGGTAGTCTGGCCAAGGCAAATGTAGGTTCTTTGCTAACAACTTTTTTCCTTTTATTCTTTTTCCTTTCAGACTATGGTCTCACTGCATAGCCCTGGCTGGCCTAGAACTTGTTATGAAAACTAGACTGATCTCAAATTCACAGAGATCTGACTGCCTTTGCTTCCTGATAGTTAACTTTATGTACCACCATATCAAGCTCTTTTATTCAATCTTTATTACTAATATAAACTCTCATGTCATATAATTCCTACTATGTATGTATATGTGAGGTTTGCAGAATGAATTTAAGTTAAAGAAGATAGCAATGTTTCCAAGTGGGTTGATAGAAATGTTAATAGAGTCCTTATTGATAAGATAAGGAACACCAGCCAGCCTCAAAGAGGAAGCTTTTGCTCTCAGACCAGGAGAGTCACTGCAGAGGAGAACAGTACCTGGTCCTGAGCAGGGAATGAAGGGTTCAAGTCCTGAAGGTGAAGGGGTGGATGAGCAAGCAGGTGAGTGGACCTTGTCAATAGCAGGGTCCAAAGTGGAGCTGACCTCAGGACCAGTCAGGGATTCCCTGTCTGTCCTTGATACACAATGAATGCCAGATTGGTGGGGCCTTGCCTTTGCAGTGCTAGGCATTCACCACTTTATGTTAGAGTGTTACATCCTTTCCTTGGTATCCAATAAGTTTTGCTTATCCAATAAGTTTTGGGGCTTGGTTTCCCTGATATTATTTTCATATGCCACTTACCCCTACCTACAATCACAGCTCACCTAGATAAATATAGGAAGACACCATTCCTACTTCCAAGAATAAGTTACTTACTAGTCTCTGTGGCAGGGATAGTGCTGGGGAGATGGTGGTATTTGTGGCTCTACCCATCCTCAAAGCTTCTTGCTAAGTGGAGTCTCCTAAGCAGGACAGAGCCGGAAAAACCACTGTTTTATGCAACATGGAGTAACTTAGAGTAAGGCATAGCTGAATATCAACATTTAGACTAAACATATCGAAACAACCTCTTTGATGAAATAAACTCTATAGTGAAATGATGTTGATCAGGTTGACTGAAATCCAATACCTCTGTAAACACAAAATATATTATTAAGTATTTCTGTGTGAAAGAGAAGCTCATAAGACACACTAGAAAATACTTTTAAATGTATAGCAGTGAAAACACCACGTCAAAACTTGGGTGAAGACAAAACTCTGAAGAAAGATTTGGAGTGTTAAGTATATTAATCATAGAACAAGAAAGAACAAAAAGAAAAACATCAAAGCAAGCGTTCATTTCAAAGTTAGCATACTGACAATGATAAAGTTAACCCAGTCAAGAAGGTAAGGAAAAAAAACAGTAAACTAGAAAATGATTAAACAAAATACAAGTAGGTGGACCAAATGACATTTGGGTCTTTGAAAACACTAACAAATAGAGTATTATCAGGCAACTCTCCACAGAAATAGACACGGTTTTGAGATACACAAAATCTAGAATAAAAAAGAAATGGCTATCAGCACAACATGGTTTTAAGATATAAAAGGAATATTATGGTTAGTTATGTGAAAATAAGTGTTAAAAATCTAACAGAAGTGTCCAAAGGTTTAGAAATGTTATGTGTAAAAATCAAAATTAATGCAGTATGAAATAGAAAAGTTAAATAGGTCATAACCTGCTAAAACACTGAAATGATTAGCATGCTTCCTAGCTTTGCAATAAAAAGTCACAGTCCAAATGAGTTTTATTAATGAATTATTCCAAATATCCAAAGAACTGTTGCAGAATCTAGAAACAGAATGGAAGTTTTCCTACTCATTTTCTCTGAAGTTAATGTAACTTTAATTTCAAGTGGAAAATGAAAGTACAAGCAAAAAAATAAACAAATAAGTGAAAGAAGGATAGGATCATTTAAATTATGACACATGCAAAATGGAAAAAGAAAACCTATTCAAAATGGTTCATCATGATCAATTAGAGTTCACTATAAAGATTCAATTGTTGGCCCATATTAGAAAACTGATTATTTTTCATATTGATGGAAGGAAGATAGATACCTCATTATAATCTGAAAATGTTGTGATAAAGTTAATACCTAGTTAGTAATTTTTAATTTAGGAAGCTATAGAGGGAAAATTCTTTAGATTACTAAACTCTACAGTAACAAAGACAGGACATTCAGGAATATTTATGTTCTGTTATATAAATCACCAGATGTGTGCCTTGGCATTGTTATCCTTCAACATTGTGTCCTAGCCAGTTTTAAAAGAGGAGACTAAGCAATAAAAGTATATGAATTAGAAGACAAAACTATATGGTTTTTTTTTGCATACCGTGATGAATCCCCCCCCCAATTGCCTGTCTTCCCACAATGTCAGAATTTATTGAATGATAAATTCACAATGTTCAGTGGTTTCAACAACAACAATCTGTCATATAATCTAACCTACCTTGGTGTCTTGGCTGAAACCAATGCAAGGATTTATTTCAGTCTTGCTATTTAAATCTCATGCCACATATCACATAACAGATATCGATCATCTACCTACCTATCTATCTATCTATCTATCTATCTATCTATC
>NW_008346927.1:1389838-1396316 GCF_000622305.1 Nannospalax galili
CATCTATCTGTCATCTATCTATCTATCTATCATCTATCTATCATCTATCTATCTATCTATCTAGATATATACAGTTTACATAATGAAAATAAGTTTTAAAAGGTTGCAGCAGATTTCAAGATGTTTCAGAAGCGGGCTGAGACAAAGTTTATATTGATAAGGAACCAGATGGAGTGAGTTACTCCTGGAGTTGCTGGAGTCAAGTTTAAGAGCAAAGATGTAGAATTCAGCTGAGGGGTGAAAGGTGGAACCTTACAGGAAATGGGTCCAGAGCAGGAAATGGCAGGTCAGGTTCACATGGGTTAACAGGCAGACCCACAGCAGTTAAGTAGGCCAAGTCAAAACTGTGGGACCAAGCCAGTCTGGAGCTCCAGGGACAGTCCTGGGGTTCTTTGTCTTTGGCACATACCAGGTATCAATTGGTGGATTAGAATGGGGTCATTCCAATACAGCCGTAGATGCCCAGCACTTTCCATGGTCCAGGTGAGGAAATTACACCCTTTCCTTGGTCTGGATAGCCCATCAGTTCTTAAGTCTTGTTTCCCTGATGTAATGTTAATATGCCCACATGCCCTTTTAGTTTCAAGTCATTCCAAGAAATTCATAGGATATCTATTATCAGGAATGTCATGTGCTGGATGGGTAGTGCCTGACAGATGGTGCAATTTCTGGGCCCAAACAGGCACTGTAGACCCCCTTCCTCAAATTAGAATCAAAAACTACTTGTAAAATGGAGACTCTGGGAGCAAGGCACAGCCTGAAAAACCATATTCATTATGAAGTAGCTGAGAGTAAGGCATAGCCTGATCTCGACAGACTCCAGTGGAAGTGTTTAGGACTTTAAGTATCTGATAAAATTTATATAAATCTTATCTTTGAATGTGTCTTAGTACATTTGGACAGGTGTGGCAGAGTACTGTTTGATGGGTGGCTCAGATACAGAGGTTTCTTTGCACAGTTTTGGATGCTCAGAAGTCCAAGGTCAAAGAGATGATAATATATGTCTGGTGAAGGCCCTCTTCAGGGTCATAGATTGTTTTTTCTGCTCAGTCCTCACATGGTAGAAGTGGAGCCTCTTTCAAAGAGAATGAATTACAGTAATTGAAGGCCATACTCTTGAGATCTAATTTCTTCCTAAAGACCCTACCTCCAAAAGCCATTGCACTGGGGTATGTTAGAACTTAGCATGAATACTACATGCCAAATTTGCAAAAATGAAAGAGAAAAATAGAGACTCTGAAAAACTAAGATATAGACCAAGGATAAAATGCCTTTAGAAAAACTAGAAAAATAGACCAATGGAATAGAAATTCAGAAACAGATCCAACACACACACACACACACACACACACACACATACACACACACACACACACAAATTGACAGCCTAAAAGGCAATAAAATAAAACAGAGAAAATTAATTCATCACAAGGAGAAAATAGTTTGAACACAATTGAATTCTAATTGAATAAAAAAACTGGCATAAATTTGGCATAATTTCCAATAAATTACTAAGTAAAATATAGTTAATTACTGAATTATTATTGTGCAAATATGTGATGATATGAGCTTAAAATGAAAGATTTCAATTTAACAAACAATATCTTATCCAACCAAAGTCTACGAAGGGTCACTTTTTAATTCTAAAACTCAATTTTCAAGGAAATATGAAATACACTAACAGGAACCTCTTTTGGAAATGGAAAAAATAAGACAATTCACAGAAAGACAAATACGAATGGTTATTCAGAATATGAAGAGATTGTCATAACTTCATTAGAAAAGTGCGAACTAAAATGAAAATGCAATTCCATTTATTTTGACAGACTGATAAATTTTACGACACATTGTTTTCAAGCATACTGTACAATTATAAATGAATACAGTGGTTCTTCATCCAGGCTTATCCTACTTAATAAAAGAATTGTGAATGTGCTTTGCAATCACCTCTAGTCACAAAGCCTAAAGAAAAACATACAGGTGTTTCATGATGAACAAGTATGAAGATTTTCATTGTGATACTTATTTTGGTGTCAGAGATGGAAACAACCTAATTTTTATTTTTATTTGAATGGAAAACTAAAATATGGTTTACTATGAAACAGTAAGGCATGAATAGAACTTTAAAATATTGTCAAGGGGGAAATGCAGGAAATTGTGATGTCTACAGGACAGCTTAAGCACGTAAAAGACTCGCATGTTTCTATACCTACAGTATAATATAAGTTACAAATCATATACGAGAGTGACAGGAGTCAGACCTAAGGGTTCAGAGGCTAACAAACTTGAGAAATAAAATAAAATGACAGTAATGGAACTTTTGAACTCTTTAAGATTATTTAGGAGACAGATCTAAGGGTGCAGAGGTTAATAAACTTGAGAAATAAAATAAAATTGCATTAAAGGAGCTTTTGAACTCTTCAGAATGACTAAGTCAATTTTCTATAGCTGAGGAACATAGAACAGAATAAATTCCCATAATATTTATTTTCAAATAATTAGTAAAAACTGCTTTTCACAGAAAAAGTAAATACAAAAATGGAGATTTGAGCATAATTATTTAAAATACAGTTGATTCTATGCCAATTTAGCTAAACAACAGTAGTGGAGATTCCCCCATGGTTTTTTATCTTGCCAGACTTGTTGTTTTCACTGGGGTTCCAGTACCTGCCATCTTGTGGAGCCAGCCTCAATGCCAACCCGAGAATGGTTGGTTATCACCAAACAGTTGTGCCACTGTTTCTTCTATGGACACATCTTGCCTCACAGGTTGGTATTGCAGTGATACAGTTCATAGCTATTAAAACTATTGACACCTTACCTCTTCCAGCATCCTAAATAGCATCTTCTATCACTATGAACGTTACCCAGCATGGAGGAAGTTTTCAGCTCAGTTGCAGGATGATTTCTCTGTATCTTGCAATCAAGATGTGTAGTGTCATCAAGTCCTTTTTTTAAAAAAAAATTTCATTTATTTTTATTTTATTTTATATGTATGAGTGCATTGCTTGCATGTATCTAAATGAACCTGTGTGGCGCAATGCCCACGGAGGCCACAAGAAGGTGTCAAATCTCCTGGGACTGTAGTTATGGACAGTTGTTAGCTGCCATGTGGGTACTGGGAACCGAACCTGGGTCCCTTTGAAAGAGCAGCAAGTGCTCTTAACCACTGAGTCATCTCTCAAGTCTCAGCAATGAATTCTTATCATCTCGTTGTGGTAATCAACCAAGAGAACTAGCAGGAGCCTGTATTGTTCTAAAGGCCTATAGATCCTCCCTGACCACCATCTCATAAGAAGGGGCCTGGAATTTTTGTTTGTTGAACAACAGTTTCTAGGAGCAGCATTATTCAGCTGTGCATGGCATCTAACTTTTATTTTTTAAACTTATGTTTGTAAATTGGCCTTGTAGGTTTCCATATGACTTTTCCCATAAATCCTTTACTTTGGTTAATCCCCCTTCCCTGCCCTTTCATCTCCCTTACCACCCCACCCATCCCTGGTTAACCCTTTCCACTTCTAATACTCCACTGCTCTACTTTCATATCACCAATATTCTTAAGCCCCTCTCTCCTTTAAAGCACCCACCCTCATGACTCCTATTCTAGTTTCCTGATGTCTTCAGGTGCTCTAAATAAAATATACATATGTAAAGACTCAAAGCTAGAATCTACATATGACAGAGAACATGTAACATTTGTCTCTCTGGGTCTGGGCTATATCCATAGAAAAATATTACTTTCATTCTTAATTAAATGAGCTACTTTTTTCCGTGAAGAGTGAGGAGTGCAGAGCCTCGAAGGGTGCTTAGAATAAATGATGATTAAGTGCACAGCCTTAAACAAGACATGTATACCATCCTTTCTAAGGCTCAGAGACTACCTTGGAGGAGGGAGCAGAACTTCTAACACTATGAAAGCCAGCCACTATGGATGAAGCTTGTAGGGTGTTACCAGCTTGATTTCTCCATATCCTCAGACTCAAATATGTGGTATCTTCTGCAATAGGCTCTTGCCATCTCATTCTAGAGGATAATCAAGAGCAAAAGCAACAGCTTGTAATGTTTGGAAATGGGGTCTATGAGACCCATGTGACCAACAAATTGAAAAGAGGTAACCCACATCGGGCATTAGACTTATTGCTAGCAAAGAGTTTCTGAGAGAGGCATTCTCCCTCCCATTAAAGGGTATCTACATTTAAACTCCTTTTATATATGTACATGCATATATTTTAGGAAGCGTCTAAGTAGTAAGTTTCCACAAGGCTTTTTCAAAGGTCTATACTGTTAGTCTGCCCTCCTACCCTATTTAATCCTTCTTGTTCCAATATTCTCCCTTCCTCCTTCAAAACACCTGATTTCCATATATCCTTTCCTTTGAAATATACCCCACACAGCCACTTACTAGTTTTCTGTCTTCTATGGAAACTGATTTAAACACACTTATCTAAAAATTTAAAGCCAGCGTCTTTTTTTTTTTTTTTTTTTTTCAGTAAATCGTGATCAATACAGGGACCCAAAAATGATCAAGTGTGCATAGAATAAGAGACTATGGAATGCTCATCTCTAAATGAGACATTTAAATCATACCTCCTCCACCAAAGGCTCAAGGATCATTGGGGAGGAAGGGGTTGAAAATTGCATGAACCAGAAGTAGTGGAAATCTTCAGCAAAACAATATTGCCTGACACAACATGACAGTTGCACACATGAACTGAGCATCTGTGACTGCATGCACAAGAGCATCATAAGGTCAAGCCCGTCAAAATCCCTCTGTGGATGGGAGAAGGGCTCATGACGTCCCATCCCTTGCTGAGCTGCTATTGGCAATTTGTGACTGCTGGAGGAAGAAAAACACATGCACGGGGAGGGAAAGTGGTTATGGGAGTAGAGGAAGAGGAGGGAAGGGGGTGGAGAATGGATTTAATCACATGTTATTTGCATTTATGAAATTCTCAAACAATAAAAAATAAAGAAAAATAAAGGGGTGGAAATAATGTAAGAGCTTGAAAATAGAGAAGCTTCCTGAAATGCTGTCTTCAGGGCATGGCACGGCCATTGCAATAATGATCTCATAGTGGCTTTTGTTATCTGCACTGATCCTGCACAAGACGGATCTTGTCAACATGTAATCATGAATCAAGAACGAATTCATGGGGCCCCCACCCCTCTCTGGTGAAATATTGGCTACTGATGGATTTTAGGAGAGGAACAGTATGGTTTCAGCTACATACACACTGGTGAAAATGGGAGGCTTCAAAAGATAGTTCTAAACCTTTAGTCACACAGATAGTTCTGGTTAGAATGAATGGGGCACAAAACAACAAAACCACATGAATGTTGGAAAGAGAACTGTAGGGAGGAGCTGAGGGGAGATGATAGAAGGGCGATAAGCAAAGGGTAGAGGATGGGTGTAAACAGAAAGTACTACATACATGTATGAAATTGTCAAGGAACAAATGCAATCAATTCCAAACAGTTTTAAAGGGAGGGAGAATAAGGAAGAGGACATTTATTAATTGGAAGGTCTACAGGTGCATGAATTAAAATCAGTTGCAGTTATATACAGGGATGCTGTCTGAATACCTCTTAATACAGAGATGCTCTCTGAATGCTTCTTATTGCTACTGGGAAGTTTACATGATTTAATTATTTGAGGAAGCCTGAGTTGACTGTCAGAAGATGTGTGACAGTTATGGATGAGGACACGATAAGTAGAGAGGGAGATTTCTTTTCTCCCCACGCCCTCAAAATATATTCAACAAGAGCTTATATCAAAACAGTTTCTTGAAAATTGTTTTAGCATTGGATATCTTTGTCTATACAGGAAAACAAACAAAATAGCATGTCAAAATAATTGGCTGGGATGGGGATGATGCATGCCTTTAATCCTAACACTCAGGAGGTAGAAGCTAGCCTGATCTACAGAGTGAATTCTAGACCAGCTGGGGATACAGGAAGACCCTGTCTGAAAATAACTACTACTACTACTACTACTACTACTACTACTACTACCAACAACAATAATAATATAGGCTTAAAATAAATGCTCAGCCAGCTTAAATAATATCATATAGCTAACCCAATTACTGTGTATACATTTGCTTTTGGACAACATCAACTTGATTAATAGATGTGAATAGTGATCATAATCTATTATACAAAGTTCCTATACACAGGAAAAGTGAATTTTTACCAGTTGTCACTGAATGCATATACATGAAATTCCTTTCTTTAGCATTTTTCCCAGACTACTTCTATATATGAACCAGTAAAAGTCCTTAATATTGCATTTTTTTTAGATTTAATAAATGTTTATAGCATATTTCATCCAACAGCTGTTTGATTAATAATAGTGATCATAATCTATTATACAAAGTTCCTATACACAGGAAAAGTGAATTTTTACCAGTTGTCACTGAATGCATATACATGAAATTCCTTTCTTTAGCATTTTTCCCAGACTACTTCTTACTTCTAT
>NW_008346927.1:1398416-1408012 GCF_000622305.1 Nannospalax galili
CTGTTAAGAAATAATTTAATGATGGGGCTTCTGCATTCACATTTACTATGTTAAAAGCTTAATAATATTTAAATAATGGACTTTTACAATTAAACTGAAAATTATAACAAATAGCCCAACTAAAAAATGTGCAAAATAACTAAATGTATTGCATTTTAAACATACTTTACCGCTGTTAAGAAATAATTTAATGATGGGGCTTCTGCATTCACATTTACTATGTTAAAAGCTTAATAATATTTAAATAATGGACTTTTACAATTAAACTGAAAATTATAACAAATAGCCCAACTAAAAAATGTGCAAAACAACTAAATGTATATCTTTCCAAAAATATATAGAAATGGTCAATAGATGCTCAAATCACCAATCATACCATAAGTGCAAATCAAAACTGCAAAACCACAACAAGATGTTAGCTCACATCTGTTAGGAAAGCTATTATTTAAAAAACTTAAACTTAACCATTGGGAAAGCTATGGAGAAAAGAAAACTTTTGTGATATTCTACATTGCTGCAACCACTATGTAAAAGAGAACTACCATTTGGTCCAACCATCCCATTTCTGGATGGAGGGACATATATATAAATTGAAATCAGAAGCCAGAGAGAGCTGTCTGCACTTCCATACTCCTTGAAGCATTATTTATAATAGGTAGGCTATGAAAAACACCTAAATATATGTTGCCATCTCAATGGTTAACAAACATGCTATATATATATATATATATACCCAACAATGGAATATTTACCAGAAGAAGGTAAGAGAATCATGAATAAATACTGTATGCATCAAAGGATATGATGCTAAGTGTAGCAAGACAGACACAGAAGGAACAATACTCTATGATACCATTTATATGATGGATCTAAAACAGTTACATAAAATCAGAGTGGAGTGCAGTTGTCAGGCCTTCAAGAAGTGAGGTATGGGGAGATATTAGAATATGAGGACCAATTTTTGGGATTACAAGATGAACAAGTCCTAGTGGTCCACCACACAAAAGTGTCTATAGTTAAACATTACCAAATAGGTAGATCTTATGTGTTCTTGACATACACACACACACACACACACACACACACACACACACACACTAACAAAAAATAAGAAGACAGGAAGAGATTTTTGGATTGATGAAGGGATATGGAACAGACTGTGCTTTAGTTATACAAACATATATTTATCACCAAACTGATCAAATTTTATACACTAGGCAGCTGTTTATATGCAAATCACAGTACAACAAAGCATATTAAAAAAAAATAAAACACATGGTCATTCAAGTGGTCATTCAATGTCTGCCATAGTCTCCAAACATTTGGACATTTTGTCCCCAGTTGGTATTGCTGTTTTAGGAGGTTTTAGGCGGTATGACCTTACTGGAGGAAGCATGTCACAGGGGGCAAGCTTTGAGAGTTCTTAAGCCTTGTCAGACTTCCAGTTGCTTTCTGCTTCCTGTGCCTGCTTGAAAATGTGATCACCTGAGTGTTTTCCCTAGCCCCCTCTGTTGCCATAGTTCCCTTGCCATTATGGACCTTTACCCCTGGAAGGATAAGTGCAAATAAACTCTTCTTTCTACAAAATGCCTTGGACATTGTGTTTTATCACAGCAACAGAAAAGTAACTAGTACAGAATTTGGTACCAGGAGAGTTGGGTGTTGCTATAAAGAGCCTGATCATGAGGGTTTGGGGAGGAATGTGGAAGACTTTGAAAGTTTGGACTAGAGAAGTAGTTGAATGCTGTAGGTAGAGCTTAATGGGCTGCTGTAGGAGGAACCTGGAAGAAAGTAGTGCTGAGAGTAAAGTAGGTCCTGAGGAAAATAAAGACAAGCAGCAAGTGGCATGTTTTGGCAAAACATCTGATTTCCACCTGTAGACAACCTAAACATATACCTGAGACTAAGTTGAAAAGCAATGGACTAGTTTCTTTGGCAGAGGAAATTTCAAGACAGCCTAAAGTGGAAATGGTGGTGTGGCTATTAGTGGTGAATATTATGCAGATCCATAGTGAAAAAGAGCAAATGCAGCAGAAAGAAATGCAGAAGCTAGTTTGGACAGAAAAAGAGCACTAGGAAGATTAATGTTGGAGCCAGGTGCCTTAGGTAAAGTCACTTTATTTTGAAAAGTAATATTCATTTGACTGGCATAGATAAGGTGGTATGTGGAAAGAATGGTAGGTATAACTTTAGGTTTCTTACATTCAAAGTGTGCTAATGAAATGTTAAAAATTGTTTTTGTAAATGTAAGTATTGTTTTTGAAAATATTTTTCTAGCTAGACATGGTAGCACACACTTTTAAACCTGGCACTTGGGAGGCAGAGGTAGGTGGATCTCTGTGAGTTTGAGGCCAGCTTGGTTTACATAGTGAGTTCCAGGACAGCTAGGGCTACAGGGACACCATGTCTCAAAAAAGAAGAAAGATCAAAAAGTATTTTATGTATATGAGTGTATTGCCTGCTTGTGTATAAGTGCACCTGGGTCATGCAGTCCCTGCTGAGGTCAGAAGAGGGTGTGAGATTTCCTGGAACTGCTGGAACTGGAGTTACTGATGGTTGTTAGCTGCCATGTGGGTGCTGGAGAACAAACCCACGTCCCTCTGCAAGAGCAGCCACTGCTCTTAACTGCTGAATCATTTCTCCTACCTCTTAAAGGTAAAATATAAAGATGCCTGAATGTGATTTGAAATATGTGCTGTATTATGTAACCCTTATATAATTATATAATGTATTAAAAGGAAAATAATTATAAAAAATTTAAAAACAATTTATTTATTGTATGTGTTTGCATATGTATGTGGTCTCTTTTATGGTGCTTTTTTTTTTTTGACATTTAAATTTTTTTTTTTTTTTAGGCCAGGTTTCACCATATAGCCCTGGCTGGTCTAGGTCTCACTATGAACTCAGAAAGATCTGCCTGTATCTGCTTCGTGAGTGCTGGGATTAAAGGCGTGCCCCACCATTCCAGGTTTTAGTTTAGTTTCTTAGAGGTAGTGTTCTGCTGCAAACCAGGCTGACCCTCCCACCTCAGAACTCTAAGTGCTGAAGTTACAGTCATGTGCCAAAACATCAAGTTATCCTAAAATGTCTATTATGAGGCTGAAGAGATGGCTCATCAGTTAAGAGCCTTGGTTGCTCTTGTAGAGGACCTGGGTTTCGTTCCAAGCATCCACATGGTAGCTAACAATCATCTATAACTCCAGTTTCAGGGGATCCGATACCCTTTCCTGACCTCTGTGGGCAGAGGCACAACATGGTATGCCAACCTAAATGCAGGCAATTCACTCACACACATAAAATTAATAAATAAAATATTTTAGAAAATAAAATCTTTATTATAATATAAATATGATTTTAAAATCAATGACATTTCATTTACATACATTTGGATAGAATGAATCAACACTGGTATATGATATCAGAGATCAAAAAGATGAAGGCTCTTTTTTTCACTATAAAGAAATTTATATTGTTGGTGTAATTAACTAAAAGTGCTAGCTTCCTTATTCAATGCTTATGGATGAGACTTAAATTAACATCACTCTTCATTGTCTTATCACTCATGCCTTAAATCTTCACTGGTTTAAAGACTATGGAAAAGATATTGGAGTACCAAAAAGCAGGCTACTCAACATTATAGTTAAACAAATAATCCACAGACAAATTTGTGCAGTATATTAAATATTGCAAATTGTCTCCAAGTGTATGATATTTCAAATATTAACCTGATAGCCTAGCAATCAAGATTATTCAAACTTGAGAGCTGGAGAGATGGCTTAGTGATAAATTACTTGCAGTGTAAACAACGTGAGGACCTGAGTTCAAATCCTCAGAACCCATGCAAAAACCTGGGCTCGGTAGTAGTCATCTGTGATGGCAGTGCTCTTACAGTGAGATGAGAAGCAGACAGGAAAATCTCCAGCTAGTCTGACATACAAAGCAGTGAGCAATAAAAGATAGGCACTGCCTCAAACAAGGGGGAAGGTAAAGACCAACATCCACAGTTGTCCTCTGACCTCCACATACACACTTCAGCATGCACATACTAATTCACACATACATATGTACATACATATGTAAATCTGAGTAAACAAGATTATCCCAATGTCATAGATTTGGAGGACGCTGAATTCTAAAAACAGAAATGAAGGAAGCTGGGCTGGAAAGATGGCTCAGTGGTTAAGAGCACCGCCTACTCTTGATGAAAACTGGGGTTCAAATCCCAGCACCCACATGGCAGCTAACAACTGTTCATAGTTCCAGTTCCAGGGGATCTAAAGCCCACTCTGTCCTTCATGGGCATTGCACAAGAGAGGTGCAATTGCATACATGCAGACATAACACTCATACACATAAAAAATAAATAAATGAATAAATAAATAAATAAAGGAAGCTGAATTTTCTTAAGATGGATACAAGTAATTTCTAAAAATATTTTATTATATTTATTTTATGTAAATGAGAGTACTCCCTGTGTTATGTATGCATACCCATGACCTGCAGTGCTCTTGGAGATCAGAAAAGGGTGTCAGATCCCCTGGAACTGGAGTTGCCAGTGATTGTTAGTCATCATGCGGGTGCTGGGAACTGAACTTGGGTCCTCTGCAAGAGCAACCAGTGCTCTTAACTGCTGAATCATCTCTCCAGTCCCCAGTACAATAAATTTTATTTCTATGGCAGTTCAAATTGCAGAAGGAAATTTCGTATAATGATAGAACCTTGCTTTTACTTCTTGAAGTATATGAAGCTTCCTGAAAAAAATCAAGGAATCCTGACTGTCAAGAGAATACGTTATAAAGACAGATAAAATGTTTATTTCTCAAATCTTTTTATCTAAAGTGCCATAGATCATTTGGTCATTTAATGACTCAGATTGGCAATAATGTGAGGTATGTGTTCATTTTCACAAACAAGATGGGAAATACATTGTTTTGTGTGGAAGTTCGTATGAGGTAACAAAGCTTTAACTCTTCCTTCTGAAATGTAATTGGGCACAAAAGGGTTATCCACAGCATAGAACTAAAGCATCTGGCTTATGTTCTGCTATAACCTGCTTCTATTCAGATGAATCTCTCTCTCTCTCTCTCTCTCTCTCTCTCTCTCTCTCTCTCTCTCTCTCCTCCTCCTCCTCCTCTTCCTTTCCCCCTCCCTCCCTCTATCTCCAAAGCTTCTTTCTTATGCTTAGCTACAGTGATGACTATTTCAAGTAAAGTACAGTGTTTACTGAACATAATTAAAAACTAGTTACCCTATTTTAAAATATTTGTAAATGCCTAATGTTTGGATGTGGTAGCTATTATCCATAAGCAAAAAAAAAGCAGAGGAGATTTTCTTGACTATTTAGAAGAAAAAAGGGTAAGAAGAAAAGATTAAGAATTTTTATTTTTTGCTAAGTTTTATTGGTTTTCAATTTAATTCAAACCAAGTTTATTTTATCTTGCTTAAATATTGCAGTTCTATGGAATTTTTTCTGTAACTCTTCTGATTCAGACTTAATATAAGGAGCATTTTCTACCATAAGTGACAGTAATTAATTAGTAATTATCATTATTATAATTTTTATCTTAGTGTGATTTTCTTATATTTTATAACTTCTAAAAGTAGCTGTTTTCTAACTGTACTATTAGTATATTACTTCTTCTAAGTAGATTTTCAAATTATTCTTTGACATAGACAACAATGGTAATGGTTTCTGTGATGGTCCTTCACGATATAGTATTATAGTTTGATTTACTAATTATAACATTGTGCTTAAGCATTTATGCCTTGGAAATTAAAGAGAAAAATTCCAAGTAGAAACCAAATGTGTTGACTCATGCCTGTAATCCCAGCACTCAGGAGGAAGAGGCAGGAGGAGCAGGAGTTCAAGGCCATCCTCAATTGTATAGGAAGTTCAAGGCCATCCTAAGCTGCATGAATCCTGTTTCAAAACAAACAAAACAAACAGCTAAGATAGTTTTCTGGGGAATTTGAAAATAAACCAAAATAGAAAGGGAACATCAAAGACACTGTATGGAGAGGAGCACCTACCTCTAGAGTGTGGTCAAGACCTCTTGCCATGTGAGAGCCAAAAATTCCAGCATATAGAGACACTCTTTCTTCTATATAAGGGTGTTTCCAAGTAAATATATATAACTAGCAAAGATCATGCTCAAAGTTAGCATACATGTCCATTCTCTTTCTCAGTTGCAAATCTAATTTTCTAGTAATCTTGCAAGAAATGCAATTTACAGAAAAAATCATGACCTAACCTCCTTATGCAACCCTGGTGATCCAAGGTTTTATTTTAGATTATAATCCTCTCCATGGCACCTTCAGAGCCATCCCATAATCTCATTTATTTGCAGAATAGAGGAGAAATGGACTTCTTAGAAACTCTTTGATACATAATTTGAAAGCTACCTGGATCATGTATGAGTAGTGCTAAGAACTTAGTGTTAATCTTCCTGGAGAAGCCCACACCCACTCACTCAGGTTTACTTTCCTTTTTACCTAAGCACTTTTTTCTTAATTCCATGTACTTAAATGTATATAAAAAATGTCCTTTTAATAAACCCCAACTCTGCTTCACATTGGTTTATCCTGAAATTCTTTCCTATGGTGAAACCAAGATCCAGCTTTATTTTCATGGCAGTCTCTAAAGGATAAGGGGCTCTCAAGGCTGCTGTGGGACTGCTGGCCTGTTTCTCTACCTGCACCACTGTCAACACATTAAATCGTATCCATACTTCATAACTCAAGGATTTTGCCTGAAGATGCTATAGCAATCATAAATCTACAGTTGTACACAAACATGTGAAATGTGCATAACATACCGGAGTTTGATTAAATTATCATGTAACTTAGTCACTGCTCATTTACCCTTAAATTACCATTTCTGAGCACAGAAGCTTGCCACTTTCCAAGGAAAAAAAGATAAGAAAACTAAGTAACAAATATTCTAGAGAAACATTGAATTATTTTTAAGGGGACAATTTTCTCATGTTTTGCAAGCTTTTCTAAGTATAAAGAAATCAATAATCTATCTGTACTCTTGCCGTTGCTTTTAGAAAAATACTGTAATACTCAGCAACTAAAAGATATATTAGTTTAACTGAAATTTCAATTTTGTTTTGTATATGCATATTACAAAAGTAAATTTTCTCTTCTGAAAACTGTTCATCTTTTATTTTTGCCAGATTAAGCACTAATTAGGAAGACATAAGAAGAAAAAATTCAGATATTATTGTTAAATGTTGGTCAAGCATGAATTGTTTTAATAATAACAAGGAAAATAAAGCATACTATAGTCCTAGGAAGTATCCTAGAAATAAATGTAGGGGCACTAATAAAAATATAACGAATCCTGGCATGGTGATACACATCTTTAATTCCAGCACTTGGGAGGCAGAGGCAGGAGGATCTCTGTGAGATTGAGTCCAGTTTGGTCTACATAGTGGGTTCCAGGCCAGCTGGGGTTATTAGGAAGACCCTCCTATCTATCTATCTATCTATCTATCTATCTATCTATCTATCTATCATCTATCTATCTATCTATCTATCTATCTATCTATCTATCTATCTATCTATCTATCTATCTAATCTATCTGATCAAAAAAAATATCACAATAACTCTTTGACCTCTGGGTTGTGACTATCACTTAAAACATGCCCAATAAAATGTAAAAATATCATATTCAGATATATATTTATATATAACTATATATCTATCTCTATCATCTATCTCATCTATCATCTATCATCTATCTATCTGTTTATCATCTATCTATCATCTACTATTTATCTGTCATATCTATCTATCTATCTATCTATCTATCTATCTATCTATCTATCCTATATCTGTCTATCATCTATCTATATTCTATCATCTCTATCATCTATCTATCTATCATCTATCTATCTATCTATCATCTATCTATCTATCTATATTCTATCGATCAGAGTAGGGGAAAAACAGCAGCGGCAGCATAGTTTGGTAGACGATGTGGCTGGAAGTGGAGAAAACTGCAGTGTCTCCACAGACCTCTAGGATTTCTCATGCAGTTTTCCTTTGTTTCCTTCACAGAACTTTTATTTCTTTGGAATCACAATATCATAACCAAGTAATGGGAAAAATGTAACCACTCTGCAGAAAATTAAATAGAGTGGGTTTTGCTAATAACACTAATCATTGACATGAATATAACACTGGGGCATGTTGATGTTGAAGATGAAGATCCTGCAGCAGAAATTGTCAGTAGACCATATGTCAAAACGTATGTGCTATTAGTGCCGTGATAATCTTTTTTTCAGATTTTGCTTCAATTTACACGTCTTTTTAATGTATATTTTTATTGAATTTTTGTGCATTTCATACAACACATCTTGCTTATATTTAGATTTGCAGCCCCCCATAGCCCCTCCCACCAGATTTCATGCGTTTTTGTCCTATATGTTAAGGCCTATTGAATCAAACTTTTGTACCCAGATGTCACTCGGTGCAAGTTCATCCACTGGAGTCTAGTCAGTCTGTCTAGAGTCATTCCCTTAAAGAAGATTAACTTCCTTACCTAACAGTAATCAGCTGCCAATAGTTCCTTGGCTAAAGTGGGGTCCTGCTGTGATTTCCCTAGTTCTATGCTGGGTTTTCTCTGATTTATTAGTGAGGATCTTGTTCATGCTATCACCATTGTTGCAAGTTTATATGAGTAATTTCCCAGAGACCTAGAAGACTCTGTTTCCTTATGTTCATGCACCAACACTGGATCTTACAATCTTTCTGTACCCTCTTCTGCAATGGTCTCTGAGCCATTGGTGGGTAGGTTTAATATAGGAATCCTATCCAAGGACATGCACTTTGCAGCCTCTTATTCTCTATACCTTGGCCAATCCTAGTTTACACTGTGCATCACGTTCTGCTGTGTGAGAAAGCTTCACTGATGAACGCTGCAGGATGTATTAGTATTCTCTTTATCCCTGTTCCACTATGTTCCATGAGCCTTAGGCAAAGTGGTTCCATTGTAGATGTGTCACTTAGGGCTGAGTGTTGCTCAGACACATATTCTCTGTGTGTGACCAGTTGTGGAATTCTGTAATTGTCTCCATCTCCCATAAAAAGAAGCTTCCTTGATTAGTGATGAATAGCACACTTGTCTGTAAATGTAATAATCCATATTTAGCATAAAGAAAGAAATTACAAAAAGTCTAGGCCCAATTGGATTCACAGCAGAATTCTACCAGACATTCAAAGGCCACCTACAATGAATGCTACTTAATTTATTCAAAAAGAAACATAGTGAGAACTCCCAAAGTACTTCTAGAAAGCCAGTATAACTCTACTACGAAAAGGGGGAATTGGACTGGAGGGAACATACCTCAACATAATAAAAGCTATATATAGCAAAGCCACAACCAACATCATTCTAAATGGAGAAAAACTGGAAGCATTCCATTAAAATCAGGAACCAGACAAGGCTGTCCACTATCTCCACTCCCTTTCAATACAGAAAGAGGAGAGATGAATAAAGATTAAGTGGTGTGGAAAACCATAGGGAAATGTCTTAGCTCACAAACCTACTGAAAAATAAATTTATAGTATCTGAACATGAGTATATATA
>NW_008346927.1:1408046-1438598 GCF_000622305.1 Nannospalax galili
TATACCTGAAGGCTATACAGTGCCAGACAGGAGAAACATCCCTTTGAATTGTTGGTCATGGTAGCCCAAGAGACTCCCTAAATAACACAGGATATTGCCACAGCCCTTGTTTACCTCCCAGAACTTGAATTAAGATCCTATTGCTGAAGGCAGGACATGCTTTGGGTACAGGACTTAGAGCGATGGAGCTGGAACTAGCCTTGAAACTTCCCTGAAGACTAGTTCTCATAGCTCTAGAGGATACTATGCAAGCTGCTAAGGGAGAAAAAGCAATCAATGGTCCAAGCCCAGCTTTAAAGCCTAATAGCCACAACAATGTTGTGCTACTAGCACAACAAAACATAGCAGTGCAGTAGTGGTACTTTTATTTTAGGATTAATCAACAGTTTTCTAATTGGACCTTCTCAATGGGAGGGAACTTATGTGGCTGGAGATGTCATAGATCATAGAGAAAACCCTACCTCTGCTGAGATAAATTTAAACAAATTGAGCAGCATACATATAGATCAATATATATTTATTATATTATTGTGCTGTAGTTCAAAAGCCCCAAGTATATGTTGTTGGGTTATGATCAAGATGTTATAAGACTGTGCTTATTCTAATCGATTCAGAAGAGCATCTTTCTCAGGATTTTTTAGCTTCTAGAGGCCTCTTGCATTCCTTGGCTCAAAGACCCTTATTCCATCCCCAGAGGAAGCAGTATAGCAACTGCCTCTTTCTTTAACTTTTAGGAGCCCTTGGGTCCAACTGGTGTATCTGGGGTAATATGTCTATTTTCACATTTATCTTGCTGGTAAATTAATTCTATTTGCAACCTGAATTCTTCTTTGCCATTCAATACAACAAATTCATATATTGGGATAGTCATACAGGTTTCTGTACAGGCAAGACCATTTTTGTCCTACCATAGCTTGCACATCAATGGTGAGATGAGATGAAACATTTTCTTCTACTTCATTTTGGGGACTGCAAAAGTGGTACTTAATCTTCATTGTGAACTTGATTGGATTTAGAATGACCGTAGAGCCATACCTCTAGGTGTGACTATCTGGATGCAGAATGGTTTGATTAAGGGTCAAGACCCACCCTGAACCCAAGCAACACCATGCCATAGGCTGGGGTCCTGCACTGAATAAAAAAGGAGAAGAAGGTGCCAGGTGTGGGGGCGCACACTTTTAATCCCAGCACTTGGGAGGCAGAGGTAGATGGATCTCTATGAGTTCAAGGCAAGCCTCATCTACATAGTGAATTCCAGGCCAACTGGGGCTACAGGGAGACCCTGTCTCAAAAAGACACCCCCCCCAAAAATAAATTAAAATTATTTTAAAAAAATTGAAAAAGGAGAAGAGCAGAGAACTAGCCTGCATTTCTTTCAGCTGTCTGCAGAGGTCATGTACCTGATGGCCTTGTGCTCTTGCCACCATGGCTTCCACACCACGATGGACTGTGCTCACAGTGAGACAAAATAAACCCTTTATTCCCCTTCAGTTGCTTTTGTTAGGTATTTTGCCACAGCAATGTGAAAAGTAACTATATAATTTGAAAGAATTTCAAAATCGAAGGGGCATTTTTGTAGATTATCATGGGGGAAAGACTGGGTGAAAACAGTGATCAGTCCAGGAAATCAATAATGACAAAGCTGAGGCTACAAACAACAGAGGCAAAGAAAAGTGGGAATATAGCATAGTATTAGCAAATTATAAGAGTTAGCATTCAAATGTGTTAAAACAACATTAAAAGCAAATTATAAGTTAATTAGCAGAATTTGCCAAATTAAAGTTTCATCTGTGAATGTTTTGCTTCTTACTTAATTTGCAATTACGTTATTTCAGGTTCTTTCAACAATTCTTTTTTTTCTTTTTTTTTTTTTTATTACACAGTGCTTATTAGAAATTCTTACCAAGGTCATATTATATATCTAAGTAGCTTTTTTATCTGGGAATTGACATTTGGCCCTGAACTTTTCACAGGGTAAAACGGGTAACCAGTACCTTTAAAAATTGTTTACATCATTCTTGAGCCTTTGCTCTGCTTTGGCCTCCATAATTCTTGAAAGTAGTTTTTTTTTTTTATTACACAGTGCTTATTAGAAATTCTTACCAAGGTCATATTATATATCTAAGTAGCTTTTTTATCTGGGAATTGACATTTGGCCCTGAACTTTTCACAGGGTAAAACGGGTAACCAGTACCTTTAAAAATTGTTTACATCATTCTTGAGCCTTTGCTCTGCTTTGGCCTCCATAATTCTTGAAAGTAGTTGACACAGCAGCTCTAGTTCTTTCAAGTGAGTTTCAGGTGGAAAGGAAAAGCCCTACTTTCCATTTTAGAGTTGAATCTCTGAGGATGATTCAGGTTTCAAATGAATATCACAACTCAGGACAAAAATCACTGGCTGGAAAATAGGATCTAGAAATAGAAACAGCAGTGAAAGTGAATCTGCTCTGGAGAGTACACGTCACTAAATTATTCAACATCTTAATTACATTTCCTTTCTCTGTCCAAGAGCCTACTAGGAAATATCTTGTGACTGTCTTCATTGCTTCCTAATGATCAAAACTGTCAAAATAGATAATTTTCTCTGCTACATTTTCTGGAGTGTGTATATGTTAGCTGGAGAAATGAATGTAATATCAGCTGAAGTGTAAGATATTCAAAGGTGCTGGGTTCTGATGTTCGAATATTTGGTGCTGAGTTACAAAACCTAAAAAATTCAAAGGCTGTGCTGTGATCATTGTTTTCAGTCTCCTGGAACAGCATGTTCTCATGGTTCATTTCTTCTTTCTTGAGGAAATAGCTCGTGAGCTGTTTATTTTTCCACTTCTTCATCTTTCCTCTGTGATTCCTTGGGGAAACTGTCCTCAACATGAAAGCTTATCTCCTTGACCTCACAGCCAATGAGGTACTTTTCCACTCCATTGCCCCATTCATTCTGATACAGTGCCTGCTGCCATCTCTAACTATTCCATCTTCAATCAGTAATGAAAGCACATCACACTCTCACCTCAAAGTTCTAATGCAGCTGCTCTTTAAGTGACCTCATTGGTGGCTTCAATCTTTCCTTCTTTCTTGACTTCAAATGCCTGTATTTAGGTGGCATCCACTGTTCATAGTTGAAGACACTCTTAACACTCTCAGTCCCACAATCCATTTTGCTCATTTGTCACATCCATCCAGCATAACCCCAATTGTTAGCACGTGTTCCCCTTTTAATGAATATACTTAGTAAGTAACTGGTTTGAGGAAAATCTTCAAAATATGGCAAGGGGAATCGCCACAGTAATACACGTCTAAATGTGCAAACATTCTATTACTAAATGTATATAAACCACACACACATTTCTAACTGTAATCTTATAATTTCTGAACTCAAGAATGTTACCCTTACTAAGATCTCAATGCCTCTGTTTGGGGGTTGCAAAGGCACCTACACATCACACCAGTTTTTCTGAGTTCATCATTACCTCTCCTAACTGGTTCTCTTCTAGTGCTTATCAAAATCAATATTTGGGTCAGAAATTCAAAACATATTTTTGTGGCTGGGGCGATGGCTCAGGGTATAGGAGCATTTGATGCACAAGAAAGAGGACCTGAATTCAAATCCCCAGCACTTATGTAAAAACTGGGCACTGTGATGTGCACCTGTAACTCAAGTATTATGTTGGGGAGAGACAAGAGGTCTTGCTGGCCAGCCAACTTAGTCAAAGGATGCCAAGATCTAGATCCAGTAAAAACCTGAGTTTGGATCCCCAGCACTTAGGTTGGGGAAGAGACAGGGGACTTCCTGGCCAGCCAACTTAGCCAAAAGATTGTAAGTTCTGAGTCAATGAGAAACGTTTTCCCAATGAGATAAGGTAGAGAAATACAGCAGGACACACAGCATCCTCCTCTGATCTCTATATGTGCACACCCAGGTGTTCATTTTCTTCTCCTCCTCCCCTGAGGGGCACCCATATTCCATACACAGAGACATGCACAGACAAACTATGACATCACTTTCATGTTTCCTCTAGGATAGTTTCACAATGTAAATTAATTGTGCTTCCTAAATATTTCTCAAATCATACCTTCTTTTATTGTTATTGCTTTATTCCATACTATATAGTCTTTATTTTATTTATTTATTTACTTTATTTTGAGACAGGGTCTCTCTGTAGCCCTAGCTGGCCTGGAACTCACTATATAGAACAGACTGGCCTTGATCTCAGAGACATCTGCCTGCCTCTGCCTTTTAAGTTCTGGCATTAAAAGCATGCACCACTATATCCCATTTGTATATTCTTTTTTCAAATATTTTATTGATTTTTTTGAGAATTTCATACAATATATTTTGATCATATTCAGACTCCCTCCCTCATAACCCCTTCCCCATCTTCTCTCAGACCTACTCTACTTGTGTAGCTCCCCTTACTTCATGTCCTCTATTATTTTTTCTAAGACTTATCAAGTATAGTTTGTGTTCCCCAAATGCTTTTGGGTATGCATTCATAACCTGGAGCCTTGTCAACCTACTTGGCAAAACATCCTTAAAGGAAACTGACCTGCCTTCTTCCAGCAGCTATCAAGTGACAATAGGTCCTCAGTTATGGCTGTGGCTTCTTGCCCACTGCCCCCTCCATTTTGGGTTTTTGCTCATTTGGGCTTGTGTAGGCCTTGGGCATGCTGTCACAAGCACTGTGGATTCATATGCTAACTGCCCTGTTGTGTCCAGAAAACATGGTTTCCTTGTATTCATCCATCACCTCTGGCTCTTACACTCTTCCCACACCCTCTTCCCCAATAATCCCTGAACCTTGTGGGGACAGGTTGCCGTATAGGGGTCGCATTTTGGACTGAGCACTATGCAGTTTCTTATTTTCTGCACATAGACCAGTTGTGTGTCTTTATAAGAAGACATTAGCATCTTCTATAACAAGAAACTTCTCTGATAAGTGTTGAGAGATGTGCTAATTTATGGATATAACAGTAAGTCATTAAAAGTCATTTAATATTATGTCCATTTAACAAGATAGTAGTAGTAGATTCTTCCACAGGTTCTTGACCCTGATAAGAGTGTCAGGTTTGGGTTTCATGTTGTAAACCCTAAATTCAATCAGAAAGTGGTTGGTTACTCCCATAACATTTGTGCCATTGTTGCACAAATGGTTGACTCTTGCCAGTGGTTACTGTAGCTCTCTGGGTATTGCCTGCTGCAAACGTAGCCAACTAATCTCTACAAACACAATATTGCAACACTGAAACCCACCTTCATACTGCAAACTGATGGTCATGGTTAGCCATGTCCAATCTTACCTTCAAAGCTACAAAGGTACCTTTGCTCATAGGACCAAAATGTTTGACACAGCCTACAAAATGGGCCTCAAGCCTGGCTTTACTTACTTTTTGGCTTCATTTTCCTTCCCTTTTCCTGTCCTTCTCTATATTCTGGGCTGGTTGGCGCTTGACTGAGGCTATGTTGTGCTTCTGCCTGAATGCTCCCTCTTTGTCATCTTCCTTACCATTTCACTTCTAAGTTTTATCATATTTCAATTCAGTTATTATTGTTTCAGGAAGATTTTTCTGGCATAGACAAATAACCGAAAGCCCATTTGGGAAGATTAATAGTGCCACCAGATTTCTGGCAAAACAATTATGACAATTTTAATTTTATAATCTTGTAACATTCTTGGATTAACTTCTTACTAAATATGCCACAAGTTCACTAGTGACAAGGAATACAATGAGGTTTAATGAAATTCCTCTGGTGTTGCTAACTTTGCCTACAAATGCCATCATTTTTCTCCTCCCAAAGTATGCAATACTTTCAGGAAGGTGGTTAGTAAGAAAGGAAGATGTTCTTGAGACCATTACTCCTGACAAGATATCAAATTCTCCTTTTATGATAGAGATGTTGCTTATATTTTTCCAGTTAGTTCTGCCTCTAATCTCTATACCGTATTTCCTTAACAAGCACAAAATAGAAATTCTACTAGGACTGAAGAGCTGACTCGGCAGAGTGCCTGCTGCTCTTCCAGAGGACCTGAGCTCAGTTCCCAGCACCCATTTTGGAAGGCTCACTACCTGTAACTCCAGCTACAGAGGATCCAGTGCCCTCTTCTGGCCTTTCCGGGTAACCCCCATACACACACATACACATAAATGAAAATAAACCTTAAAAAACACTGCTTCTACATTTTCTTTCTTATTGATTAGACAACTATTCTATGACTAGCACTTCTTTGGTCACTAAAGCACTTGCACATACCACAACCAGAAAGGTTTTCCCTGTGAGTGCTCATGAATGTTGGCTTCCTGTCTATTTACTTTGAATGCAATCAGTTGCTCAGCTATAAGTCTTTGCTGTATTTGTATTTGGATAACAGCCAGAAGTTTGGAAACCAATTGTTTATAATTATAATGGTAACAATTATATCATTTGCTGTTTACATTTTATCTGTTGCATCCTCAGCATAGAATTTTCTGGTTTTGAACATATTTTCTCAAACTTTGTTCTTACATGTTCCCTATTCAAATATTTAACTTTTGCCTTTTTTATATAGCCCAAACTTGACATACTTTTGACATAATCTCAGTTGGTTCACTCAACCTCTACTCTATGCTTCTTATTCTCTACATGTCAAATAATAGGTGGTACTAACTACAAAGCTCTGATCATTATCATTTATGCTTAGTATTTACAATTTGAACATTTTTTTTGCAGTGTTGAAGATCAAACCTAGGGTTTTAGAAATCCTTGAACCCTGAGCTACATCTCCAGCTGACTATGAGCATTTTTAATAATGCTTAAAAGTTTGAGAACAATTTGACCTGTGGTATTTCATCTTTCCAATTACAACTAGAAGGCAGTAGATTATTATTATCTCATTATATGAACTGCAAAATAAACTAAAAAACATTACCAGACTAAAAAAAATCATATAGCTGTTACTGACAAGGAAGTAGTCAAATTTGATTTTCTGCACTGATGTCTAGTCCTCTTTCAATTACATTGTTGTTCTTTGCTGGTATTTCCCCTTACATATAAAAATATTACTATAAAGGGAATATTGTTTAAAATGCCTCAAATCTTTATTTTTCTACTTATAAATCACGTTGGTAATGTTTAACCAGCTTCAGTAGTGCATTAAAGAAAGCGAGAGGGAAATGAATGCACACATAGACAGGCAAATCCTAACAGTATAAAATAAGAAAAACAAAAACCACACCTGCCTAAGCATGGTCATATGTCATCTTGAAGTATTGCATATCAAAGAAATAGACTACGGTCTCCTAGGAATTACCTAGAGATTCTGGCAGCAACTAACTGGCTATGTGCTATTTGAAACTATATGGTACTGATCTTTGTTTCCTACAATTTTCTAAAAGAGACTTTATTTACAGAGAAGGTTAAAGCATAAGTCTACACAATAGAAGCACAGCCTTAGGAATATTAGTTTATATATAATAAATTAATAATAACTGAAGAAATTATTAAGCGCAGCAGAGGATAAGGATGGTCTTCTGTGAACATAGTGCATCAACAACACAAACAACAGTATTCTAACAGCTGTTGTAAGCCAGTAGTTGATTCTTAGCAAAGCACTATGGTGCTTAAGATTTGTTTGTTGTTGTTATTGTCTTGTATTTAAAGATGAAGGAAATAGATCAGTTTCTCTGGTTTATTCTAAGAATTACAAGTACCTTTAACTGTATATGTGACAATATTATATTGTATCTAGCTATAATATGTGAAAATAATTGCCCTGTTGAACTTTGTGACCCTGCATTACCTGTCAATTTATTTCAGCAAGATTTCAGTGGGAGAAGGTCTTGAAAGCAGGGGAACTTGAGATCAAATTTCTGCTTTACAAAGATAAACAATATGGTTTTAAAAAGATGCTGACCTGAAAAAACTAAGGACATGTTTCCTTTCATGACTTTACATATGAGTGGAACAGGCATGAAGGATGCTAGAGTACCTTAAAAGGGGAGGAGCCTGCAAGTACTAGAGTAACTTGCTAGAAAGATTCAGTTATTTTCTTGAGTCTGAATCAAGTTCAGGCAAATCCTAATGAGTGAGAAGAGAGATGCATTCTCCCATACATGAATAATTGAGCAGCATTTTGGAAAACTGTAATCTAATAAAGCAAATTCAAGAAACAGAAATATACATACATATGTCCCATGACAGATATGAATGAAAACAATACATCTGTGTAATATGTCACAACATGAAAAGATTTTACAACCTTAGTCTAGAAGAAAAATGAACACCAACAGAAAAAGAAATTGAGACAAATATAAAAATAATGTGATGTATGAGCATCATTCCAACAGCTTTAAGGCACTTGAGTCATTAGAGTCAAACTGCAGCATAAACAGGACATGAATACTAGAATATTCATTTGGCTAAAGGAAGAACTAACAATATCATGTGGCCTTTGAGACAAGTTCAAAAACCATGTTTGACTAAAGCAGATTAATATATGTGAAACAAAGCAGAAGAGAAAATAACTAGGGGAAGAAAGGAAAGCAACCAGTGAGGAGGCTCAGAGGGAGGGCAGTGCTGGGGGAGAACGAGAGCAGAGCATGATGATGCATGTGTGAAGGTATCATGGTGAAACCCATTACTTTGTATTGCAGCCAAAAAAACTTGTTTAAGAAAATAAATTGAAAAGGAGATGTTAAATGAGTGACTAACAGGATTACATCGAAGGCCTTAAAAATTCAAATTTGAAATTTGAATTTTAAGGCTTTTAATTGGACACTATGTTGGATCTTCTCCTCCCAAGGCTCAGGGATCATTGCAGAATAAGGGGCAGAAAGAATGTAAGAGCCAGAGGTGGTGGATGAGTACAAGGAAATGGTGTTCTTTGGACACAACAGGGCAGTCGTGCATGTGAAAGCACAACACTTGTAACAGTATTCACAAGGCCTGTGCAGATCTAAGCCAGACAAAAACCCAACCTGGATGGAAAAGTGGGCAAGAAGCCCCAGTCCTAGCTGAGCTATTGGCAATTGAAAGATTGCTAGAAGAGGGAGAGGCAGTTTTCTTTAAGGATGTGATGCCGAGTAGGTTGACCAAACTCCAAGGGATAGACTTATACCCAAGAGCATTTGGGAAACACAAATCACACTCAATAGGATTTTAAAAACTAAAAAATAATAATGATGGACAAGAAGTCTGGGGAGGGGTTGTAATAAGGTAGGAAATGGGGAGGGGGGTCTGAATATGATCTAAATACATTGTATGAAATTCTCCAAGAATTAATAAAAGTATCTTAAAAATTTAAAATTTAAATAAACTATACTGACAGACAAGATATATTTGTGGGTCACAATAAGCCAAGTCTACAACCCTTTCAGGACTGAGCATATCTTGAACTTTATGTGTCCCAGTATTCTCCTCTTTAATTCACTACCCAAAGCATATTTGTGTGGGTGGTGTGATGGAATGAATATTTCATCTAAAAAATACCCTCTTTTCTGAGTATGTCAGGAAAGAAATTCACTGCTTATAAAACATGCTTGACTTCTATGCATCTGCAAAAGTCATTCCTAGATAATATAATAGACATGTTTACATTATTTTATTTATATTTTTACAATCCATGAAATAATTGGAGTCGGGATTGCTTATTTTGCTTCACAAATAATTAAATAAAAAGAAGTTCAGAGGAGTTAAGTGAAATGATCAACGTCATTTGGCTAAGATGAAAATATTATTCTTGGCAAAGATGAAATTTAAAAAAATTATGTACCTATATGTCTATATGAGTGCTTGCCAATTTTTTCTGGCAATAAAATGATGATCATTTAGTAAATTCAAAACTGTATTTTTAGTGCTTTAATGTGCAAAACCACAATGTATAAGTCTCAGGAGCTGAAGCATGTATTAGTAGTCCACTCTCACCGGCAAATCTTCCTCTTACAACAGAGTCTGGTGCACAAAGGAGGCCACAACTGAGTAAGTATTAGGGAATAAGAGACTGTAGAGTCCCTTTTCCTGGTTATAACTCCTATACTAAACCTCACCCATCCACAGCTCAGGGACTTTTTGCAGAAGAAGATGCAGAAAGATTGTAAGAGCCAGTGTTTGTACATGAACATAAGGAAATAGAAGCTTTCAGACTTGCAACAATGGTGACAGCATGTGCAAGACTCATGACAAATCAATCAGACAAAACCCCAGCATAGAACAGGGGAAATGGGCAGTAGGCCCTAACCTTAGCAAGGAACTATTAGCGAATGATTACTGTGGGGTGAGGGAGAGCACATCATCTATAAGGGAGTGACTCTAGATAGACTGAAGAGAGTTCAGTAGATGAACCTGTACTGAGGGACACCTGGATAGAAATACTTGACTGGATAGGACTTAACATATATGACAGAATACCTGAAATCTGGTGTGTGTGTGTGTGTGTGTGTGTGTGTGTGTGTGTGTGTAGGAGCTATAAGGGATAGGGAGGGGGAGGCGGTCTAAATTTGATTAAGATATATGAAATGCACAAAAACTCAATTTAAAAAGTTTTAAATATTTACTGTAACAGCAAAAGTTATCAACTTAATAAATACAAAACCATGAAAATATGAATTATAAAAAAAAAAACAAAAACCAAAAAAGAAGTCTCAGAAATTTGGAAATCTACTAAGATGGGAGGTGAGATAGTTTTAGGATAAAGCAACTTTTTTATGCCCCATTTATTTCAAGAGTCGTTTTAAAGAGTTAAGATTTATCCATTTGCAGAAATGTATTCTTTCTCCTTCAAACTTATGATCTATGTCCTCCAAGAATTCAAATCAATATGAGGACCAAGTGATTCATCTTCTTATGTCTTAGTCACTTATAACTGTCACTTCAAGAAGCACTTACCTCATTCCTTCTTCCTGTGATATAGCATGTGGCACAAACACTGCTAACAATGACCTTAGATATTTTTAAATGCAATGGGGAAATCTATGTGAACTTCATCTGCTAGTTTTTCTAATAGTTTGCTTGAATCTTCATATAAGCAATCATTTACCAGAAAGGAATCAAGTGAACAAGGCAATAGAATGTAAAGATTTTTCTGAGAGTAGGTGCTTATGTGTTTATTTCTTTTCTATCTTCTCTCTCTCTCTCTCTCTCTCTCTCTCTCTCTCTCTCTCTCTCATAAGTGTATGCTTGCTCTCATACGTGTGTGGAGGGGTGTGCGTGGAGGCCTGAGGTTGACACTGGGTGTCTCCCTTGATTGCTCCACATTATAAGTTGAAGCAGGGCCCCTAGTGATTCAGCTAGTCTGGCTAGCCATCTTGCTCTGGGGATTCTATCTCTGCTTCTTGCGTATTGTGATTACAGGTGGGCTGCCACATCCATCTTGTTTTTACATATGTTCTGAGGATCTGAATGCTAATCCCTATGACTGCTTGGCAAGTGCTTTACTGACCCAACCCTTGTAGTAAAAGGATATCAGCAATCTTCATCTTGCTGTGCCACTCAGGGTGGACTAAAACTCAGCAATCCTCCTGCCTCAGTTGTCTCAGTATTGAGATGAGAAGTGTGAGACATTATGCCTGGCATGAGTTGCCTTTTATGGGTTTTGGTAAGACATCCATTTCCAGTATTTATCAACTGAAATTGAAGTTTTACACAATCTTGGCTAGAGAAGTTCAGGAAACCAGAGAGGTAATAGCAGATTAAGTGAAATGAAGTAAAGAAAAAAAGTACATTTTATTGAGTTTTTGTGCATTTCATGTAATAGATCTTAATAAAATTTAGACACCCCTCCCCATCCACTCCCTCCAGAGCACCCCCCCACCAATATCATGGATTTTGTCCTATATGTTAAAGGCCTAGCTTGTCAAGCATTTGTATCCAGATGTCCCTCCCTGCAAGTTCATCCACTGGAGTCTAGTCAGCCTATCAAGAGTTACTCCCTTAAAGAAGATCAACTCTTAGTTGCCAATAGTTCTTCGGCTAAAGTTGGAGCCTGCTGCCCATTTCCCCAGTTCTATGCTGGGTTTTTGTATAATTGAACCAGCATGGTCTTGTGCATGCTGTCACCATTATCGCAAATTGTATGAGCAAGTTTCCATAGGCCTAGTAAACTCTATTGCCTTATGTTTATGCAACAACCCTGGCTCTTAAAATCTTTCTGTACCCTCATCTGCAATGATCCATGAGCTATGGATGGGTGAGGTTTAATATAGGAGTCCAATTCAGGGCCATACACTCTGCAGTCTCTTACTCTATACACCTTAATCAGTTGTGGCCTTCTGTGTCCGTCTCACTCTGTTGTATGAGGAAGCTTCATTGGTGAAAATTGAGGGATGTATTAGTATTCTATCTACCCCCTGCTCTGCTATGTTTCATGAGCCTTAGGTGTAGAGGTTCTACTGTAGATGTGTCACTTAGGACTGGGCAGCTCTCAGACATATATTCTCTGTGTGTGACCAATTGTGGAACACTAATAGTCTCCATTTGTTGCAAAAAGAAGTTTCTTTGATGAATGGTGTGCAGTATAGTTGCCTGTAAATATAAGAATGCATATTTAGCATACAGTAAGCAATTTCATTTATCTAGAGCTATGACAGAGATAAGATTTTCTCTAGGATCTGTGGCCTCTCCAGCCATGTGTATTTGACTATATTTACAGTGCCACCCATGAGTTACCTCCCATTGAGAGGGCTATAAGTCCAATCAGATAGCTGTTGATTATACCCTAGATGAAAGTGCTATAACGGCATCTATAGGTGTGCCAGTTGTTGTGGTTATACAACTGGGTTGGACCATTGATTGATTTTTCTCCTTTAGCAGCTTGCCTAATATCCTCTAGAACTATGAGAGCTAGTTTTCAGGAAAGAGGCTTCCAGGTCAGTTCCAGCTCCATTGCTCCAAGTCCTGTGTCTAAGAATATTCTTTCTTTGGCAATAGGGTCTTACCTTCAAGTTCTGGGAGGCAGTCAAAGGCTATGGCAATGCCCATGTTATTTTTGGACTCTCTTGGACTACTCTGGCCAACAACTGGAAGGGAGGTTTCTCCGGTCTGGCATTGTGTTTCTTGTTACATAACCTTCAGGTATACTCTTGCACTAATGTACAGATATTGTATGTGTATTCTTCAGGGTTATATTTTTTGAAGTTAAAGTATTTCCCTATGACTTTTCACACTATTAGCAAAGATCTATATCCCTACCCCTTAAATTAAGATATTTGAAACCTTATATGGGAACTTAAAAAAGATTTCAGACAAATGATATTCATTATACTCAGCTTTATTTATCACTCCTCTCTCTCCCTATCTGACATCGCTCCTCCCTCCTTAAAGTACCCCCATTTTTTCCTTGATATTGCCTGTCTCCTATTATGCCCCTCTCTTGAGTTCCTTCTTCCCCTTCACCCCCATTGTTTCTTATATGTCTTTCCCTCTGACCTTCACAGTTGAATATCATCTTGGTAGTATCTGTTTCCTACTACTCCCCTCTCTCAGGCTCTATCTTTCTTTTTATCTCCATGGAATTTTATTTTGTTTATTTTATTTTATTAAGTTCACCAACTTGATCAATTGGCATTAAGTAAATGTTAAACTTATAATTATGAAAACATTCAGAAGGAAAAAATATGAGAAAAAAATTTCCGAAGAAGACAGATTATGTATTTGATTATAAATTAAGACTCTCTCTCTCTCTCTCTCTCTCTCTCTCTCTCTCTCCCCATCTCTCTTTCCATGTGTGTGTGTGTGTGTGTGTGTGTGTGTGTGTGTATGTGCATGCATGTGTTCTTGATGTGCATGACACATGTTTGGTGTATGTACATGAATGGGTGAATAGTTGTACATGTACAGTACAGAGGAAAGTATCAGGTGTCTTTTTCTCTCTCTCAGCCATATTTCTTTTAGCAGAGTTTTGCTGAGCAGGAAGTTCATCGTTAAGTTTAGGCTAGTGCTCATCAAGCTCTAGGGATCTACCTGTCTCCACCCCTGGCCCGTGGGGTTATAGGCATGAAGAGGCAGGCATTCCTCCTTTTACATGAGTGCTGAGGACTCAAATTCAGATCCTCATGCCTGCACAGCAAGCATTATTAGCATAGATCAATATCCCCACTTGAAACCTTATATGAGCAGTTAATAAAGGTTTCAGACAAATGATACTCAATATACTAAGTTTATATTAACTTAGCATGAAAACATTATGACAAGTATTTTAAAAACACTCATCTTCAAGTAATCATTGTTTAGAGTCATGAAAATAATCTATAATTATTGTCAAGAAAGTTTCTGCTTCCTAGTTAATGATCATTAAAATAGCTAAAGAGGAAGTCAACAATAACATTAGTAAATTAATTTGTCACCTACCACTGGCTTTCTTACTTTCCTTGACCAACATATCTAACTTATACCCAACCATGTTAATACTCAGAGTTACTGTGAGAGGCTATCTATATGGAACAGCTGGCCTTAGCCTGCTGTTCTTTATGAACTCTTCTTAGTTTGCAGCTTCAGGAAATCTGTTTGTAAAGATCTGGTGTGAAGCAACCACAAACCACAGATGAAATAACCAGCATTGCTTGAACTGTTCCATCAAAATCTTAAACTGTCTTCCAGTTTGCAGACAGGAAAATATTTTGAAACCAATCAAGGAGCAGTGGCACTATGCACATTGATTGCATCTGGGGAAGGTGCCAGATTGGACATCTGCCCTGATATAAAATGAAGAGGGCAGCTGGTAAATGAAATGATACCAATAAATCTCAATGATGGGGTGGCAAAAAGGACTACCTCTGAGGAAAGAGAAGAAAGGTGAAATGGACTCACACTGTAATTATAGATTTAGGGTATTAATAAAACAATCCTAAAAAGTGGAAGATTTTTACTGGACCCTTTTTGCTTTAAGGAGTAGAGACCTTGTGTTGAAAGTTTTGGTACTAGGGAATAGCAGAGTAGAAACAATTAGAAAATAAAGAGCCACGGGGAAAGATGACTGTATTTTCTGTTACTAGCCTTGGTCTACAGTCCTGATATAGCCAGCTGTTGAGAGCTTTGTGATCTTGGTGAACCATGGTACGTCTCTTTTCTGATTTTCTTCACCTCAGCAAAGTTGACCTCTTGTATTTCACATTCAAGAAGTAATTTCAGCTAACAGGCAGAAAGTACCTCATGACTGCTACAAATAGGTATAAAATGTTTCAAATTCAAAGAACTCTACTAGATGCTATTACTTATTAAAACTAAGAAACAGTTTGTACACCTACTAGACTATATCATTCAATAATAAAGGCAAAACTAAGTTCTAAGAAGCACAATCTGCTGCAGAAGGAAGGACAAATATGGAGGGCATGTTTCAAACACTGTAGAATTCTAGAGGTAATATATTCATTTAAGAAAGAAAGCACAGGGTTGTGGCAGGGAAAGATTACTTGAGGTCATAAAACAGTAACCTGAAATGAATCTTAAGTAGATAGTCAGTAATTCGTCAAACGATGAGAAAGAAAGGTTATTTGATCCTTCACACATAAACTTCCTTACCCATTATTTCCTTTTCCCCTTTCATATCACCTGTATTTTCTATCTCTCCAAAGGGATGACCAACACTAAGGATGTTTGAAAATTCATTTGGAAACCTACCATGTTGCAAGTTTCATGTTTGTCTGTAGGTGTTCATAGAGTTTGATTAGCGTTTCAATACACAAGAGATCATGATAATCCAGAAGCTATAGGCTGACAAATGAAAAGCCCAGTGCCAGGAGTAGGATACTTCCCCTCAAGTTGTTGGTCAGAGACCCCACAAAACAGTATAGGCTATTGCCACTGCTTTTGGTTGACCTACAGAACTTGATGAGAAGATGCTATTGTTCAAGACACCATACTGGTCAAAGAACATAGAGAAATCAAGTTGTCCAGGAAGCTTCTCCCTGGTGTCTAGCTTTAATAGTAACAGAAGGAGCTGTGTAGGCTTCTTAGGATGAAAAGTCAACAGTCTCACTCAGTTGTGAACTCTGTAAACTGTAACAATGACTGGTGTGGCAAAAAATGTCCATAGGTTCAATAGTGGCACAAATCTTATGGAGTAACCAAAAACTTTATGATTGGATTTAATTCCTGCTACACAGGAAGAAATGAATGCCTAGTACTGCAAATAAGGCCAAAAAACCCAAGCGTGGGAACCTCCCAGACCCCAGGAGTAGACATATGACTATAATTCTATTAAGTGGACATAGCATTAAGCTGTCCTCTAAATTTACCTCAAGAGGTTTCTTTGCGCAGTGAATAGTGAATGGTTAATGAAAAAACAATTAGTCAAAGTACAGAAAATAAGTGACTGTGGAGTACACAGTCACAAATGGGATATCTATTACTCTCCCTACCCAAGGCTTAGGGACCATCTTGGAAGAGGGATTCAAAGACTGTAAGATCCAGAGATCATAGAATCAGAGGGAAGCAATGTCTTCTGGACATGACAGGATTGCTGCATACATGAACTCACAGCAGCTGTGGCTGCCCACACAAGACCTACACAAAATCAATCCAGTCAATGTTCTAGCATGGAGGGTGGAGAGGCTCACAAGCCTCCATCCTAACTGAGGAGCTGTTGACAGTTGATTGCCTCTGAGGGAGGGAGAGTCAGTTTTTTTTTAAGGGTGTGAACCTTGGTAGGTCAACAAAGTCATCCACTCCAGTGGATGGCTCCACATCCATTAGTATATAGACATCACAAACTAGATTTGGTGGGTTATTTAAAATAGAGAACACAAGATGGGGGTTAGTTAGGAGGTTGATCTGGGAGGAGTTAGGAGGAGGAGTGTGGGTTGAATATGGCCAAAACATATTGCATAAAATTCTCAAATTATTAATAAAAATATTACATTATAAAGAAGGATTATTAAACAAAGAGAAGCAATAAAAGTAAAAAAAAGAATCATAGGAAAACCAAAACAGAACATGTCTTCCCTATTAGGAATGACAAATAGTTCAATATGACTGAAATAGACTATTTGTTATTTTATATTTAAAGATAGATGCCAATTAATAGAGATACATATAATTTCATTTGGGGATTATTATTCTTCTACAAAACAGGTAATAAAGTGACTTTGTAGAGTTTAGCTATTTCATTCATGAGGGGCTGAACTCTTCATTTTACTTTAATTTGATGCTATGCTGGTAAGTATTTAACAACTAGTCTCTGTGGTTTGGTGGCAAACATATTGATAGTATTTTCAGGTTTTTATGGTGTAAATATATCCATTGTGTTTTAGTTCAGGATACAAATGCAATGCTTTTGATCTTGAAAATGGAATAAAAATTTCACAAGACTATTTCTCTTGAGCCACTACAAGCTGGCTCTAACATATCACTGTTTCAATTTACCTTTAATATGTCATCACTATCTGCATTCCTGAAAAGATATATGATCAGTGCTTGACTATTTAAATGTGATGTGATTCTGGTAGATTGTAGAAAGCCTCCTTTATCTAAAGGAAGTGGCCACCACCAAGTCAAAATGTAGTCTCACAGTTTTGTCAGAATTTCAAAGTTTTCAACAAACGAGCCAGAGGGGGCTTGGAGAAATGGTTCAGTGGTTAAGAGCACTGGCTGCTATTGCAGAGGACCCAGATTTGGTTTCACCAGTTCAGGGGATCCAACCGTCTCTTCTGATCTCTGCAGGTATTGCATGACACAGGTACACTTACATACATGTACAATCAATACACTGATACACATTAAATAAAAATATTTTTAAAAATAAATAAAAATAATAAATACATTTTTAAATGAGTCAGAGAAATCAAGCCAATATAATTATATGCATTAGTTAGGACCAATATAATTATTATTTCTCTGACTTTTCCTGTCTTGGGAACAATAATGCACACTGACACAAAAAACATTCACTTATTAAGTGATTATTTCAGGTAAGGCATCACAAGGTAAAGATATTTTAAAATGTATTTTTGTAGTGTTAGAAAGATGTCTCAGGGATTAGGAGAGCCTGCTACTCTTCCAGAGGATCCAAGCACAGTTTCTACACCATGGTAAGCAGTTCACAGTTTCCTGTAACTCCAGCTCCAGAGAACTGATGACCTCTTCTGTCTTCCACAGGCACTTGAGAGCACATGACACATTCATATGGACATGCTCACATAGAAATAAATAAGGTGAAAATAAGTATTTAAAAATACATTTGCTTTCTCTAGAGAAATATACAGTGCCATAAGAGGCATAGTGAGAAAGCTCATAAACACACACACTCACACATGCACTCATGTTCACGCACACAGATGAATATGTTTCAAAGAGTGTAATAAGTGAATGGAAGAACCAAGATCCAAAGTATCTATGCTATGTCTTATCTTCAACTTTTATGGTCATTTTATTTAAGAAATGACCATTTCTTAAAGCTCCAAAAATGTGAAGCAAGACTATTCTAGTGCCTTATGGGGATAATTTCATCAGTCTCAACACAGAAATTCCATAGATGAGTCAAAATTCAATCTATCACAGTTAAATATTCTTTATCTGAAAAACAAATAAACAAAAAACTGTATTTATTATTAGCTACTTAACCGTCCTGATCTGTTCTATATTTTTGAAGTACAACTCTTTCAAGTAGCTGAAAACTGAGAAAGAATTTAAAAATTCTAAAAAAAACCCACTTTTTCTTACTTTGTGCCTGATCTGAAGGAGGGAATTTCAGTTCCAGTGATGACAAGGACAAAGGGATATTACCTCCTGAATCTAAATTTAGGGTATCGACGTCAACTAATGGAATAAAAATGATTAATTGGGTACTGACTCAGACAATCACCATGCATGTTTGTTCTGGCTCATCAGTGATCTTGGTATTTTATCAAATACATCATAGGGTGGAGTAAGGAAATGAAGCACTGACTGACGGCATGGCGATATTCCTTACACAAACACTGAAGTCACCTGGAGGACCTCATTATCCGGAGCGTTCTTGGTGACAGGTTATATTTCTGGTAACTGCAGACTGACATGTGATTGTTTACTGTTCTTTATATGTTAGAGATGTAGATTCCTCCCTGCTAGAATTATTTTCTTTGACTACTCTTCTTTTTCATTGTCTTCAAGAAAGCTGTGTTCTTTATATCATCCCCTTTCCATAGAGAGTCAGACAGGATTAAAAATATAGCTCAGGCCAACAATTTCCAATAAAAAGTTAGAGTGCCAAATCGAGTTGATTTCATTTCACATGACCTGGAATAGTGACAAAAGAAAAAGAAACTAATATACAAGTAACAAAGAGTATCATATATTCCTGAATAATATTTTAATATTTATTTATTCATCTAACTCTAACTAAGTACCTACTATACCATATGTAGCATTTCACAGGTAATTAAAAATTTTCAAAATACTAAGTAATTAGGAAGTTCCAGAATCAAGCTCCATAAAATTCTGAACATTTATCTTTGGCTTTCCAAGATTCTTTTAAAATGCTTTATTTTTATTTTATGTGTATGAGTGGTTTTTTTTTTTTTTTGCATGTATGTAAGTACATCACATGTTTGAAATACTCCACAGACGCCAGAGAAAGGTGCTGAATTCCCAGGAAAGGTAATTACAGATGGTTGTTAGCTGCAATGTGGGTGCTGGGAATCGAATCTGAGTCTTCTGGAATACATCAAGCATTCTTAACTGCTGAGTTATCTCTCCAGCTCCCCAAGATTCTTCTAATACACATGAGCTAGAGTTAGTTGGTTACTAGGCAACAAATAAGAGGTTGGCTTTGTGTTGTAGTTTCCCTCCTGACCCTGTTTCATATCCATCGTTGTCTCTTATTCAGCCTATTAACTTATCTTGAATAATGGAATGATCTTTCCTACTTATGTTCAATTTGGTCTGTTGTTTCTTTTTTACATAGGATTAAATTCTTCTTTCTAAAAATCAGTTAATGCTGTTTATAATTTTATAATCATCAATAGTATTAACCTAATCTCAAGGAGTTGGTAGCATTGACAATTTGTCTCTTATGAAATTTTGAGCCTATTTAAGAGGGCTGAAGCTAGGCCAGGGAAGAACTATTTTAATGTACAAGGCCCCAGGGTGCTAACGGTAAGAAGGTATCAAGGGGGATGAGTCCTGAGACTGTAAGAATGAATTGGAAAAAGTGTCTTCCCTTCACTGCACTCTGCAGTGAAAACCTCTCTGATGGGTGGAAGTTTGCTATGTTAACTGTTCTGTTGATTCAAGGATTTTAATTTTGTAGCATTCATACTCACATGGATACACCATAACTGAGAACCATAACTGAGAACAAAAATAAGGGCTAATGGAGCTAGTCAGACTAGAGTCTGAATTACTGTTTTTATTTGTTTTCCTGGAGCTCCTAAAACTTAACTGTACTTTGCAGCAGTAGAACACTCTAACACATGTGCTGTTTCCAGTTCCCTTAGGCCACACATTCAATAAAATGAAATCAAAGAACAGCAGTCTGCTCAATGACTTGCTAGCAATTTACTAATTTGTGTGTCCTTTTACCTTAGAAATACATTAAAAGGAGTGCATATAAATCCTCCCATTGCAAAGGGTGATCCTGGAACTCTTTCCTCTGATAAATCACTTCTTCAACATGTACTTAACACCTACAGTACACCAGTGCTGTGTTTGTGGACAGAGGTAAGCAACATGAAGTCAGTGACTTCATCCATTGGAACATTATGAAATATTGGTAAGAGATGCAAAGTCTATCAGTTAGCACTATGGCCGGTCACTGAACCTTGAATCCCTTACCAACTGTGTTAGTTACTTTTCTGTTGCTGTGATAAAACACTGACCAAAGCAACTTGTAGAAAGAAGAGTTTGTTTACCCTTATGGTGAAGGATGTATGGTGGCAGGAGGTGGCCAGAGCAGGATCAGAAAGCTAAGTGCTCACATCTTCAAGCAGTCATAGGAAACAGAGGATGACTAGAAATCCATCAAGGCTTTAAGAACTCTCTAAGCCTGGCCCCAGTGACACACTTCCTACAGCAAGGCCACACCTAAGACCTCCCAAAACAGTGCTGCCACCTGGGGACAAAATATCCAAATACTTGGAGTCTATGGGGAACATTCTCATTCAAACCACCACACCCTTTACCTCCTTTACCTGCATAAGGTGTATTTCCTTAACCATCAGCTGGATCGTCTATAGTGCTTAAAAATATTTTTCTCAATTGTGTGTGTGTGTGTGTGTGTGTTATTGTATGTATATGTGTGTTCCTGTTGCTATAGGTACATGTGCATGCTGGTGCATGCAAACAAGTGTGTGTGTTCATACATGTGTGCATGCTTGTGACTCTGTGTGTGTGTTTGTGTGTGTGTGTGTGTGTGTGTGTGTAGGACAGATGTCATGTTGATGTTTGGTGTCTTCCTCAGTGTTTGAAAGGGTTTCTCACTCTATTGTATGTATAAGTGTGTTCCTGTTGCTATAGGTACATGTGCATGCTGGTGCATGCACACAAGTGTGTGTGTTCATACATGTGTGCATGCTTGTGACTCTGTGTGTGTGTTTGTGTGTGTGTGTGTGTGTGTGTGTGTAGGACAGATGTCATGTTGATGTTTGGTGTCTTCCTCAGTGTTTGAAAGGGTTTCTCACTCAACCTGGAGCTCACTAGTTTAGATAGATTGGTTGGCCTGCAAGCTACAGAGGTCTGCCCATCTCTGCATTCTCAGTGCTGGGATTATAGATGCATAGTACCATGCTGGACTTTTTACACCGGTCCTGTGTATTTCAATTCAGCTCCCCAAGTTTACACAGCAAGCACTTGACTAGCAGAGCCATTGCCCTAGTTTCAAGGTTCTCAGTTAATTTCAAAGGTATCCTGACTATTCATTTGGAAAATGTATTTGTTTGTTTTTCAAGTTAATTTACAACTGACAATATCAATTAACCAGGTTGCTGTCAGATATGCATTTTTAGTAGGGAAATTGTTCATTGAATACTGGTATTACCAGTTCCTATAATTTTGCCTTTGCTTTTAGCTGCTTGAAGTTATCTTCCACAGATTATTACCAGAATAATTGCCTCCTATATTACAGATCATTATTATTTTGAATTTTAATTATTGTTATTATGAACCATTTTGAAATGTATGTTGAGGATAAAGCCTTCATAAACACATTTATTAAAAATGGTTAAATATGCTAAAATTGTAGATAGGCAAGAACTGCTCTTTTTCAGAGATGGATTTAAGCATGCATTTTATGTTATATATCTTTTAGATATTAATTGCGTATGCTTTAAAATTTATCAAATAAGATTTATAAAACACTAGTCAGCTGCCAGAGACCCTCTGACACATGATTGGAAATAGCAGAAAATAGTCTCTAAAAGTTAGTTTGAGTTCATACTGTGGAGAGACTTGAGTTTTACAGTTTAAGCATTTGCAAATTTGTGTATCTCAATTTTTCCTTTTCCTTCTCCAATCATTCAGAAATATATCTAGAGGCTGGAGAGATAGCTCATGGGTTAGCATCACTGACTGCCCTGGCAGAGGGCCAGAGTTCAGTTCCCCGCACCCACATGGCAGCTAACAGTCCTCCATAACTCCAGTTCCAGGGGACTTGACACCCTCTTCTGGCCTCTGTGGGTATTACATGCATAGATGCAATTACATGCAGATAAACCCTCATATACATACAATAAAAACAAGTACATTAAAAAATTAAAAGCCAAAAATATCTCTGGAAAAAAATCTATAATATCAGATTTTGCTTTTGAAACTGAAAGTGATTATTCCAAATAGCAATCTATCTCCACCTTCCATTTAAAGGCAAACTTCTGTAGTAGATGTAGAGGAGTGAATGTTTAACTATTAAATATTTTTTAAAATTTATTTATTTACTAACCACATGATTAGAAGAACTTCATTACAGCTTTAACATACCATATAACAGTTTCCAGAGCAAATATACATCTCTTTCAAAAGTGGCTGTAAGTTTTTAGGTTCACATTTGAATTAATACAATTATCAGGTGCCAAGGATCCGAGTGTAACCGACTGTCACTAGTAATAATCAGATACTTAGAGATTAGAGATGCATGTGCCAACATCTAAGTGTTAGTAGCAAAAACAATGAGCACTCCTGTAGGAAACAGTATATTTTAAGTATTTTTTTAAACCACGTATAGCCAGGCATAATGGCACATGTCTTTAATTCCAGCACTCAGGAGGCAGAGGCAGGTGGATCACTGTGGGATTGAGGCCAATCTGGTTTACACAGTGAATTCTAGGCCACCTGTGGCTACAGGGAGACCTTTTCTCTAAAAAAGAAAAATAAAAGGCATCTATATATTTTCCATTTCAATACTTAATTCCTTTGTGTAGATTTGATTTTCTTTCACCCAGACTTCTTGCACGTGTCTAACAGTGCAAGTCAGTCAGTCTGTGGTCAATTCTCTCAGGTTTTGCTTTTCTGAAAAAATTCTTTATTTCACTTTCATTTCTTAAGACTATTACTGCTACATATGAAATTCAAGTTTGGTAGATTCTTTTTAATGGCATTTTAAAAAACCCTCATTCTCTAATGGATTACATTGTTTCTTCAATCAATAGAATTCTAGTCCCTCTTCTGCTAAGTACAAACTTTTCAGTCATTATTTCTTCAAGTATTTTTTTTTTCCTATCTCCAACCACAGGCATTTCAGGCTGCTACATCCTGAATGTCATGGAGGCTTTGTTCATTCTTAAAAGTTTTTCTTATGAAAATCTATTTACATTTGGATTGTCTTACCTTTTTCCATGGCCTCTCTCTCTCTCTCTCTCTCTCTCTCTCTCTCTCTCTCTCTCTAAATCTTTCTCTTTTATCTTTTTGAGATAAGGTCTCCCTGTAGTCACAGATGGCCTAGAGTTCACTATGTGGACAGACTGGCCTTGAATTCCCAAAGATCTACCCACCTCTGCCATCCAAGTTCTAAGATTAAAGTCATGTGCCATCTGCTCAACTTGGCCTAATATTCTTTTTAAAAATTTTATTTTACGATTATGAGTGTTTTGCTTGCATGTATGTAAGTGTGCCACATGCATGCAATGCCTGTGGAAGCCAGAAGAGGACCTCAGATCCCTTGGAACTGGAGTTATGGATGGTTGTTAGAGTCCATGTGGATGTTGGTAACCAAACCTATGTCCTTTACAAGAGTAGCTTGTGTTCTAAATTACGGAGCCATCTACCCTGCCCCATACATGCCTAATCTTATATTAAATCCATCTAACATTTAAGATACTATGTTTTTTCATGTCTAGATATTCCATTTGGATTTGAAATACATTTTGTTTCTCTTCTGCTTATATTCATGTGTTTCTTAAAATCCTTAAGGATATTTATTACCAATGTTAAAAGAACGTTTCTGCTAAATCAATTACTTTTGTCAATTCTGATTCTGTTTATGATGGCTGATTATTCTCTTGGTAGCTGATCTCATTTTCCTGCTTTCAGGAATGTTCAGCAAGATTTTACTGACAATGTAAATATTAAGTCATTTAATGCCTGATTTTTTTAGATTTTGAGGGTATTATCCTTTTTAAGATCTGTATAGAAAATATATAACTGTGAAAGCGTTTTCTTCCTAAAGCATGCCTTTATTGGGTTCTCCAGAAGCCCTTTGTGCTCAATGAACCTTCTCCATTCCAGATGCCTGTAAACTGAAGATCTTACTGTTCTCTGAGAATATGGAGACCTGTTCAGAGCTCCACAATGTGCTTTGCTGTCCATTGATGAAGCTTGAGTTGGGCACACATAGATTAGTGTTTATCAAAAGATTCAAGGAAATGCCTATTCAAGTTCCTGGAACTCTTGTCTGTATGTGCCTCTGTGCTCCATTATTGTACGCCACATAATAAAGGGTTCGATAGTCACATTTTTTCTCTTCCTCCAAAAATCAGTGATACAACTATGCTCTGCCTTTATTCCCTTTGCCTACACACTGATCACCTATTTTTTCCTCTTTTCTCAGGGATTATAGTCCTGAAATATTTTGTCCAATGCTTGAAAAGTTATTTCATGTATTTTGTTCAGTTCATTGGTTGTTATCAGCAAAGACGTGGTCTTTTCATGCTGGTTTGAAGTACGGAACCCTCATTTTCTTTTTTATTACTTATTTTTTTCTTAGATTATTGTCTTTATGTGTTCAAAAGGAAAGATAAAGCTATATGGATTTGTTGCTCTTTAAAATATTATTTTGTTCATTTTGAAGGTAGTAAGATCCAAGTCAGTACTATTGTTTCGGGAGAAAATGTTTCAGAACAATGTTGTGATTTGTCGTCCTCACTGAGATCAAACTTCACACCCTCTGTCCTTATTCAGACAAGCACACCATCTTTGTGATGGACCCTCCTATGAGGGTGCCATTATCCTGAAAAGAAGAGTGGGGAAAATGGAGGATGTTGGTTAATAGTCCTGGGAAATTACAACTGTATGCATTATTTCTTATTTTTCCACATAGCATATACTAGGAAGAAAGACTCCTAAAGCTAGACTTTAAAAAATTATTTCGGAGGAAGTAAGATGACTCAGCAACTTGCTTGCTACCAATCCTGAGTGCTGAGTCTGATCCCCTGAATGTACAGGGTGGAAGTCAGAAGGAGAGAATAGTCTCCAAAAAGGTTTCCTGTACAGATGCACTGTGGCATGCACATGCCCTTCCCCGCTGCCCCCTACCCCCATAAAATGTAAAAGAAAAATATTCTGTTTAACCAAAATATGCTCTTTTTGCTAAGGGGTTTGTGAAGTTGATGATTATAAATCTTGTAATTGCTCATAGAATCCATTCTGTAATGATATGCAAAGAAAAGAGAAAAAAATTTTTTTTTTGTTTTTTTTTGAGACAGGATCTCCCTATAGCCCCAGCTGTCCTGGAACTCACTATGTAGACCAGACTGGCCTTGAACTCACAGAGATCCGCCTGCCTATGCCTCCTGAGTGCTGGGATTAAAGGCATGTGCCAACACGCCTTGCTGAAATTCATCTTTTATGATAGTCTGAAGGGAATCATTATTGGCATGGATTTCTTAGAAAAAATAATAGGTTTGAAAGTCAGAACTATCACAAGTCTGTGATGGTTATACAAAAATGAAGAAAAAATTTTAAATTTAAAAAGTATTTAGAAAGCTGAGTGTGATGGTGCATGCCTTCAATCCCAGCACACAGGAGGCAGAGGCAGGAAGATCTCTGTGAGAAGCCAACCTGGTTTAACATAGCAAGCTCCAGGCCAGCTTGGGCTATAGGGAGACCCTATCTCAAAATAACACAAAAGCAAAACAATAAGAAAAAAAAATTATCTAATAAAAATAGTTTAAAATTTGTTATATTTCCTTATTTATATTTTGTAGAAATAAATTATGAAGAATTTTAAATAATAACATATATTCATGTAAAATTTCATTTAAAGGTGGACATTTAATTGGCTATTCAGATCCATGGGTTATTACATTGTGTTGTTTAATATGAAACCTAAACTTCTGCATTGAAGTTTTTTGTTTGAAAATAATATTTTTACTAGCATCTTTATTACCACTGTAATCAAACATCTGAGAGGAATCTTGTTTGGCCTAAACACTTAACAAAGAACATTTATTGTACATTAGAACATGTAGAGAAATAGATTGTTCTTCCAAATAATAATAGGTCTTTTTTTTTCTGTCCTCTTACAAAATAGAATATAAACAGTACTGAAGATTTACATTTGCCATCTTAATACTGAACAACGAGCAACATGATTCCTTCGCTTGAGGTATTGCTAAAAATGATGTCATGATTATAGAATAAATCCTGTTATACTTTAAAGAAAAGTACTTCAGGACTGGCAGGATGGCTCAGCAGGTAAAGATTCATGCTGCCACCTGAGGACCTGAAGCAGAGAACTGACCTCTGTGTGTTGTCGTCTGACCTCTACTTGCACTGTTATACATGTGCATGCTCAGACATACCAAATAATGTAAAAAAGAAAGAAAAAGCATTGTGTACCATGACATCATGTCGTTAATAATTGTGACAGTTTTAAGCTTATTAGAAAATAAAAGAAAACACATCATAAAGAATCTAAGAATGTTATTGAAGGGTTGGCCTGTAAAGAATTGCTTTCTGCTTTTATGTGTTAGGTAACTGCATCATTTTTATTTTTGCAGAAATATTGGAAGGTGGGCCAACATTAAGTGGCACTGCTGAGGGCTTCAGCACAGCTATAATTTATAAGGTACTTGCCAAGCTCTTGGTCCATGGCCTGGATCTGTCATAAAACTAGTACATGACAAAACCTGATTACTTCTGACACGTCCAGCATACATTTTAAACAAACATCCTCACCAAGCTTGCTCTGAATAGGAACCAAACCATGCTTAAATAATAGAATGGGACATTGGTATTGTAAAGGGTAGGAATAGGTAGAAAGTTCTGGACTTTGATTCAGGTATATTTAAGATTTGTCTTTGAGGAATTTCTGTTGCACAAAGGTCCCTTTCTTAAGACCTTTCCTAAACACATACATCATTAGCCTCTACATGCTATTGTGTCACCTGGAATTCAGCATAAAATTCTGCACTATTTAGTAAATATAACTATAGAATGAGGTTCTTAAAATAGTAAAAGTGAGAAATTTGACCTTAGAGAAAAAAAGGGTGATTAAAACTTTATGAGTTGAATGCAATTAGTTGTAACCAATCTATATACATCCTTATGTATATGTATTCTGGCTTTTCTGGACAGAAAGCCACAGTGAGGAAGGAGACTATTTCTTACTTGTCTTATAATTACAGCACCAACTGTGTTGGATATAGATGTTTCAATTGTTTTAATAAATGAGAAATAAGATCCTGATTTCTTCATTCTAAGGAAGATGGCTCTTGTCACCAGAATGAGAGTCCTAGGATAAGATGTTATACAAACATGTGTAAACATACATTATGTTAGATACTACATGCATATATGAACAAGTGTTTTACCTTAATATTATACAATACTGCAATGTAATAACCCCTCAAACTGCCTTTAACATGAATGTTTATATCCAAACAATATAAACCAAGAGGTTTTCTATCCATACTAATTGTACACAGCACATCAGGTCAAATTCGTTCTTGTCAACATAACTATCATCTTTCATATTCAGTCCCTTAATCTCCCATCCTCTGTGAAATTATAACTCCGAGACTATAGTAACATATATCTGAAGGCAACACACTTCTGTATGAAACTATGATTTAAAATTATTATATACCATAATTGTAAGTTCACTTATACTTTGAACTTATTCTTCTACCCTCATCTAATTTGAATCCATCAAAATGAATTTCAGTTGTCTATTCCCAGGGAAGCATGTTCTTCTTTCCTTCATTCTTGTTGCATCATAGCTGTGTCCTGCCCTCTCATTATAAATGAATTGTATGTGTGTACAGAGTATATAGATGTGTGTTGCATATTAGGTAGGCCCTTATGGGCTTATGAAATTCAGGCTGCTCACTTCACTAGCATCCACTATATACAGATTTCTCAGGTAGGTAGCATTCTCCCAGCCCACATGGTTCATCAATCACTCATCCATCACCATCACCATGAGATGAGCTCTTCTTCTGTCTAACTGAGTACACTTCATTGTCCACACCTTCCTTTTACTATTATTATTCTTCTGTATTATACATTATCTGTTACTGTCTTAGTGTATGTTCCATCAATGAATCTTGTTGAATATAGCAAACTCTACCTCTATTTTATTTAAAGTGACCACATGTGGGCACAGAATAAATATATATTACCCCTGCAATTACTAAGAATAATCTTGAGCTTTTGGTTCTATGTATTTGTTCTATACACTAGGTCTTCTACTTCATCATATTGCTAACTGACTTGATTTTATAGTTAACTTCTGTCTGATTACTTCATCATTGGGTAGCTTCCTGTTATATTTCTGATAGAAATCCAGTTTTCAACATCAGCCTATAATACACATGTGCTCTAGGCACTTTCTGATAGTCTGTTTTCATGACCCATAATTCTTATTTTGCTTTAACTTAAAAATTGGCATTATTTATTCATTCGTGTGTGTTGGGGGGCATAGCCACAGAGTGTTTGTGTAGATCAGCAGCTTGCAGGAATTGGTTCTCTTCTTCCAACATGCAGGTTACACTCCAGGGATCAAACCTAGATTGTCAGGCTTGGCAGCAAGTTAATCTGCTGAATTATTTTGTTAGTCTTTGTTCTAACTTTTTGAAATAGGCTGTCACTGTCGGCCTGGGATGATCTGGGATTTGCTATGGTACACAAACTGGCCTTGAACTCATAATTCTTCTGGCTTTTTCTTGTTATTTTGCAATTCTTAATATAATTTATACCTGAAACTGTATTTTACATGCTTACTATCTTCCCTTTTTTTTACTTGGGAGAAAAATATGTTTCCCTGTTCAATGCTGTTACTGAATTGCTGGGATTATAGGTATGCTTATACCAACATCATTCCCCTTAACTTTCAGCTTTCTTTTCAGACAGTAGCCTCACTAACTGTTTTCCTACCCCTCCAGGACAGAAAATTCATTAAAATGTTTTTATTAATTATTTGAAAATTTCTTACCATATACTTTAATCATATTTACCACAACTCCTCCCCTTAACTCCTCCCAGATCCATCCCTAACTTTTTTACCCCTACAACTTCATGTCCTTTTAAAATATATTTATTTAATAAGGAGAGTTAAACAATGAATCATGAATTTTAAGGGGAAGAAATTACTCAAGAGAGGAGGGACCATAGGAGAGAAATATTATCAAGTGTGGGGAAATGGGGTACTTTAACTTGAGAGAGAGGAGGGACAGTTAGACAGGGAGAGAGGAAGGAGAGATAAATAATGCTTAGCTGGTGTGAAAAACCTGAGGGAAATGTATTAGTTCAAAAGCCTACTGAAAAATTACACATACGATATCTCTACACATGTCCATGTGCATAGCTGAAGACTATAACATGAAGCAGTGCCAGACAGGAGGAACTGCCTTTCAAATTGTTGGCCAGGCTAGTCTAAAAGTCTCCCAAAATCATCCAAGCTATTGCCACAGTCCTTGATTGCCTCCCAGAACTTTAAGGTATGACCCTATTGCTGAAGAGAAGGCATCCTTCAGACACAGGACTTGGAGCAAGGTAACTGGAACTGACCCGGAACCTGCCTCCCTAAAAGTTAGCTCTCATGGTTTTGGTGGACACTATACAAGCTGCTAAGGGGGAATATCAATCAATAATCTAACTCCAGTTTTTTTTTTTTGTTTTTTTTATCCCCCTAAAATTTAGCTCTCATGGGTTTTGGGGACACTTTACAAGCCGCTAAGGGGGAATATCAATCAAAAATTTAACCCCAGTTTTTTTTTTTTGTTTTTTTTTTTTAATTTTTTAAAATTATTTATTTAACAACCACATGATTAGAAGAAGCATTTCATTACAGCTTTAACATATTCAATAAAAATTTCCAGAGCAAGGATACATGTCTTTCAAAAGGGGCTAGGGGCTTCTGTGTTGGGTCACCTGTCCTCTTGATCAAGGAGGACATGGAGACCCCACGAGATGGACTTGAACCAGTGTCCAGTCTACAAAGAGGAGGGTCAACACAGAGGAAACATT
>NW_008346927.1:1443353-1446066 GCF_000622305.1 Nannospalax galili
AGCTCTTTTCTGAATTCATTCAGAAGTTTATCCCTATCTTCCTTCAGCTCTATGATTACCTTGTTTGTGTGTTCTTTAAATTCAGTGAATTCTTTTATCATATTCATCATTGTTTTTTTGAGTTCCATGTCCTGCATTGTCTCTAGGGGATTCTCATTGTGCTCCTCTAGAGGATTACTGGTATTTGGTGGGGATATGTTATTTTGGTTTTTCATGTTATTATTTTTTCTCTGTGATTTTGACATGTGAATTTCTTTTGTAGTTTCTGACTCTTGTGTGATACTCGGGCCTTCAAGTTTAGTTCTGCTTCTTTTATTTTTGAGCTTTATGTGTCTTTGTGGTTTACTTTTTGGGTATGAAGAGCTGGTTCGTCTTAGCTTCTGGTTCTCTCTTTTGATTTTATATTGTCGAGGCCGGATTGATTTTGTCTTCAGGAGTTCCGCGGTGGCCCAACTCCAATGTGGATCAGAAGTTTTCAGACTTTCTCCTTAGGTCTGGAATCTTCTAAGAATGCTTTTGGCCTCAGGAACTTGGGTGGCACTGACCTGAGACCCTTGCCGTGGATGCGCCACGCAGGGAAGCAAAGGCAGATGGGGAGGGAAGAAGCCCCAAGATTTCCCAGGGAGTGGATTGAGTAGCTGGGTTGTACTGGATGCAAAGGGTCGGGGGGAGTAAAGGTAAGCCTCGGAGCCCTAGAAAGAGGCTGTCAGCCCCAGAAAGAGGCTGGCGGGTGTTGGAGGACCAGGGAAGTAGAGCGAGGTGAGGGCAGGGCCAGGACCAGAAGTGGTGCTCCTGGAGCCCAAGAAAGGGACTGGGTTGCTCTGGGTGAGAAGGGTCAGGAAGCAGTATTGGTTCCCCAGGTGTCTGGGGCCCCAAGACTAGAAGTGGCGCAGGGCTCAAACTAGGAGTATAGAACGGCGAGGGGGGGGGGATGGAAGGGTGAATGTGGCTTAGGGAGTCCCAGCGTGGAGAGCTGCCCTAACTCCAGTTTTAAGTCCTAATAACCACAGTAATGACCAGCACAGCAAACTATATTGGAGCAGTAGTGGCACTTTTGTGGGGTAATCAACAGCTATCTAATTGGATTTAAAGTCCATTCAATGTGAGTAAATTCATGTGCCGCACTGTAAACAAAGCCAAATACACATGACTGGAACTCCAGTTTTAAGTCCTAATAACCACAGTAATGACCAGCACAGCAAACTATATTGGAGCAGTAGTGGCACTTTTGTGGGGTAATCAACAGCTATCTAATTGGATTTAAAGTCCATTCAATGTGAGTAAATTCATGTGCCGCACTGTAAACAAAGCCAAATACACATGACTGGAGAGGTCATAGATCTTAGAAAAAACACTAAACAATATGACAAACCCTAGACACATGTGATTTCTTACTATATGCTAAATATAGATCCTAGTATGTGCAAATAAGTATGCCAGTCACCACTTATCAAAGAACCTTTCGCAACAGATGGAAACTATTATAGAATTTCACAGCTGGTCACACACAGTGTCTGTGAAATTCCCAACCCTAAATGACATCTCTACAATGGAACCTCTACACCTAAGTCTCACAGAACATAGTGCAACAAGGGATAGAAAGAATAATAATGCACCTCTTGACTCTCATCAATGAGGGTCCCTCATGCAATAGAGATCCACGAACACAAAAGGACACAGATGGCAAAAGCAGAGAATATAAGAGTTTGCAGAGTGCAGGTCCTTGGACAGGTCTCCTATATTAAGCTCCACCTACCCAGGGCTCAGGGACTATTGTGAAAGAGATGGTAAAGAGATTTTAAGGGCTAGAGTGGGGGTTCTTGACCTCATGGAAACAGTCTTACATGTTCCTGGGAATATGAATCTACAGCAATGTTGTGAGCATGCACAAGATCCATGTAAACTCACACAGATGAAAACTCAGAATAGAACTGGGGGAATGGGCAGCAGGCCCCAGTCTTAGTCGAAGAGCTATTGGCAGCTTATTACTGCTGGGTGAGGGAAAGCTGATCTTCTCAAAGGGAATGACTCTAGATAGGCTGACTAATCCCCAGTGGAGGAACTTGCACTGAGGGACATCTGGATACATTAACTTGACCTAATAGGCCTGAACAAAAATGACAGAATGACAGAATGCATGAGATCCAGTGGTGGGGGGTGGGGAGGTATGGAAGGGTATGGATGGGCGAGGGGGTGTAAAGAAAATTAAGATGTTGTGTATGATATAGACAAAAACTCAATAAAAATATACAAAAACAAATTGATGAAGAGTTCAGATGTTCAGTGCCCTTCCTTTGAAAAAGAAAATTATAAAGACTTCTTTCAAATCTTAAAAGTACATCAGAGAGATGTTTTGTTGACTATGGAGCTGTAGGGAAAATGAAAGTCTTCATAAAGAATGTGCTTCTTTTCCACAATTCTCATCCTTTCAAATGATATCATATCTCACACTACATTCAAGCACTTCTGTTGGGCTAAGAAACTGTGGCTAGGCAGGCTAGGGGCCCTATGGGAAAACTTACTTCTGAAATTTTGCTAGATGGCATAGTATCAAAAAGCCCTCTGAATATTTATCTTTATGTCCATAGGTTGGTGAGCTCTCAACCCTCATCAGAGAACCACCCCCCACCTCCTCCTCCTCCTCCTCCTCCTCTCCCTTTTCCTCTCCTTTAAACTGCTAGTATTGTGACTTGTTATTTGTTCCCAGAGATGG
>NW_008346927.1:1446219-1449327 GCF_000622305.1 Nannospalax galili
CTATTCTTATTCTTTTTTGCAAGGGACAGTAGTCAATATATGAAACCCACAATTGATCTAAGCGCAGAGAATTAGTGACTATGAAGTTCTCAGCCATAAAGGGGCACACAAAAACTCACAGTGGGTATGGTTGCCTGCACAAGACCTGTACAGGATCAAACCAGTCAAAATTCCAGCATGGATGGAAGAGGAGCTCATAAAGTTACACCCAATTTGAGGTGCTATTGTAGTTGATGGCTTCAGCTGGGTAGAATGTCAGTTTTATTCAGAGAAGTGACCCCTCTTAGATCGTTTATGCTCCAGTGGATGGCCATTCACTCATGCACATAATGGCAGCACCAACTGGACTCAGTGGGTTAAAGAAAAAATCAGGACATGGAGTTGAGAGCAGATGTGGTAAACAAAACCCGAAGGAGTTGGAGGGGGAAAAGAGGGTAGATATAATATATTATGTGTATATGAAATGCTCATAGAATAAAGGAAAATGCACAAAAATATCTATGTAATAATCTGTTGATCCTAATTTGTCTGTCCAAATACTATTGAATATAGAACCATCCACTGGAGCATGGTCAAACTCCCAGGGGCCATACACTTAAAGAAAATTAACTCTCCCACAGAAGCCATCAACTATCCACAGCTCCTCAGTTACAAGTAGGGGTTCATGAACCCTTTCTACTCCATACTAGATTGACTTGCTTGATCTTGTACAGGTCTTGTACAGGCATCCACAGCTGCTGTGAGTTCATGAGTCAGTGATCATGTCATGTCCAGAAGCCACTGTTTTACTCTGGACCTCTTCAACCTTTTACAAAGCTTTCCACACTTTCTTCTGTGATGGTCCCTGAGCCAGGAGAGGGGTGTGATACAGATGTCTCATTTGAGCACACCAATAACACAATTTCTCTGTACTTTGACTAGTTGTGACTAATTCAAACTGGTAACCATCATCCACTTCACAAAGAAATTTCTGCCATTAGATCTGAAAGATGCATTAATGTATAGACACAGAGATACAAATTTAGAGGGAAGTTTGATGATGTATTCATTTATCAAAATAATGTTAGTAGGTTCATCCCTGGGGCCTGCAAACTCTCCAATCAGGGATATTGGACAGATTTGTAGTACTAGGCATATGTTTCCTGTGAATCAGACTTTAAATCCAACCAGAAAGCAGTTGGTTAACCCCATAGTGTACCCTTGGGCATATCTTGCCATGCAGTTCATTAATGCAGTTCACAGGGTTCATAGCTGGAGAAGACTGTTGATGACAATTTTCCCCCAATATCCTGCACAGCACCTTCTGGTACTGTGAAAGCTAGTCAGTAGTGAGGAAGCTTAATTTCTCCATGTCCTGTGATCAATTTTAGTGCTGGCTTCAGCAATAGAGTCTTACCACCAAGTTCTGGTGGGCAACCAAGAGTAATGGCAATAATTTACATTGTTTTAAGTGTCTCTGGGACACCTCTGACCAACAACTGGCACCTGATTTTTGACAAAGATGCCAAAAATATACATTGGCAAAAATGCATCTTTTTTAAAAAATCATTATACTTTTAAAAATTTTTCATGAGTACATGATTAGAAGTTTTTCACTAAAGCTTTAACATATTCAGTAACACACTCCAGAGCAAGAGTACATCTCTTTCACAAGTGGGTGCAAGTTTCTAGGTTCACAGTTGAATTAATATAGTTATATATTATCGAACTCAGTATAAGCCCTGTAAGACATAAAATTGGATGAGTTTTCAACCTTTAAAAAAGATCTCCATTTCATTTTAGAATATATTGTTCCTTGAAGACAGACTCATTGTTTTGCTACTAACACTGAGATGTTGGTGCATGCATCTCTAATCTGTATGTATCTGATTATTACTAGTAATAATCAGTTGCACTTGGATCCTTGGTGCCTGTGCATGTCTATAAAGTCATTGGGCAGATTTCAATGGTATTGTTTATCACCTCTTCTGATTAGCATGACTAAATTTCCATGCTTCCTCCTCAAATATAATACACTTTTAAAAAATTTGTTGATTTTTTTTTTTGCGTGTGTGTGTATATCACACAGACCATCCCAAATCATCTCATTCGACTATACACCCACTTCCCAGATAGCATCCTCACATAGCCTCCCTCCCCCCACTAGAGCCCTTATACTCTGATATCCCTGCTACTGTGTGCTGTGTTGACGGCACCCCAAGCCATTTCCCACCACTTGCCCTTCTGGTGAATCTAGTCAGCCTATCTAGAGGTCTTTGTTTTAGGAGGGTCAGCTGTTCCTCATCTAGATGTAATCAGTTGTCTATATTCCTTTGAATAAGATTGGGGTTTTCTGTTTATTTTCCCAGTTCTATGCTGGGTTACTATCTGGGAGTCCCTTTGGCCACCCTGGCCAACCACTCAAAAGAAGATATTGCCTGTCTGGCATTGTTGTTTGTTATGTAGCCTTTAGCTATACATGTGGACTCTAAAGAAATTATATTGGCCCCTTTAATCTTCGCTTATACTTTCCTTTTGGGTGTTTAAGGCCATACAGTTGGCCCAGATAAACCAATTTATTTTTACTCTTAAGGTCATTTGAGGATCCTCAGGGGTCACATGGGCTTGGGAGGATCCCCTGGCTCCTTTCTTTTACCTGTTCCACCTATGTGAAGATAAGTCAAAGGTCCTGCTCGACCATGGTTGGCTTCACTTGGAAGCATGGGGGAAATGATTCCTCTGTGTTGACCCTCCTCTTTGTAGACTGGACACTGGTTCAAGCCCATCTGGTGGGGTCTCCTAGGCCTCCTTGATCAAGAGGACAGGTGAAGCACCACAATTATAGGACATTTTGGGAGATGCTTATAGTGCCCTTAAACTATTCGACACAGGAGGGCAAGGAGCAAAAAGTGTCCTTTATGTCCCTCTAATGAAATTATTATAGGCCTCAAAATATGTCTGTTAAACATCCAAGAAGGTTAGTTCTACCCATCTGGTACTTTTAATTACTGTGTGTCATGTAGATAAATCTTGGGGAAAGACAAATTGTTCTCAGATAAAACTTACCTAGACATATACTTCTTGATCTTCTATGTATAATTTGTCAGTAGGTTGTAGGAGTAATATGGC
>NW_008346927.1:1449514-1490817 GCF_000622305.1 Nannospalax galili
CTGTCGACCAGGCTGGCCTCGAACTCATAGAGATCCACCTGCCTCTGCCTCTCAAGTGCTGGGATTAAAGGCATGTACCGCCCTTTAAGATGCTTCATAGCCATTTTTATTGCTTCTTTTGAGAACTCTCTGTTCAGCTCCTTAGCCCATCTTTAATTGGGTTTACTTGTCTTGATTCTCTGTTTTTTGAGTTCGTTATATATTCTGGATATTAAACCTCTGTCAGATGTGTCACTAGTGAAGACTTTTTCCCATTCTGTGGGTTTTCTCTTCACTTTTTTGATTGTTTCTTTTGCTGTACAGAAATTTGTAATTTAATGAGATCCCATTTATTTGTCCCACTTATTTTTGACCTTAGTGCCTGAGCAGCTGGTATCTGATTTAGAATTAGAAAACCCTTTCCTACACCTATATCTTGTAGGTTTTCCCCAATTTTTCTTCTAACAGTTTCAGAGTTTCAGGCTTTACATTGATTTTTTTGATCCATTTGGAATTGACTTTTGTGCAGGGCAAAAGATAGGAGTTTATTTTCATTCTTCTACAGGTGGAGATCCAGTTTTGTAAGCACCATTTGCTGAACATGCTGCTTTCTTTCAGTGAATATTCCTGGCCCCTTTGTCAAATATCAGGGGGCTGAAACTGTATTTACTCATATTTGGATCTTCAATTTTGTTCTATTGATCTATGGTCTATTTTTGTGCCAGTATCATGTTGTTTTTATGACTATAGCTCTGTAATACAGCTTAAAATCTGGTATAATAATCCCCCAGCATTACTCTTAGTGCTCAGTGTTGTTTTGGCTATCACAGGTCTTTTCTGCTTCCATATCAATCTTAGGATAGTTTTTTTTTTCCAATTCTGTGAAAAATGTCATGGGGATTTTGATTGGCATTGCATTGAATCTATATATGGCTTTTGGTACGATGATTCAGTCCATTAATATTTAAAGTTATTAATGAAAGATGAGTATTGAATCCTGTCATTTTTATTTCTGTTTATATTCTTGATATAGCTGTGCTTTTGTACAGTTATACCTTCATGGAATTTCTGTCTGCAACCCCTTGTGTATAGTCATTCCTTTCTTCAGCTCTTTGTATTGCTTCCAGAACTCTCTGAAGGGCTGGTTTTGTGGACACGAATTCCTTCAGCCTATTTATGTCATGGAAGATTTTTCATTCCCCTTCAACTATAATAGACATTTTGGCTGGGTATAGTAATCTGGGTTGGCATCTGTCGTCATTTCGAACTGGGAATGCTTTGGGCCAGGCTCTTCTGGCTTTCATAATTTGCACTGAAGTCAGCTGTAATCCTAATGGGTTTTCCTTTATATGTGACTTGTTTCTCTTCTGCATCTTTCAGTATTGTCTCTTTGTTTTGTACTTTTAGTGTTTTTACTATGATGTGCCATGGAGGGTTTCCTTTCTGGTCCTGTCTGTTTGGTGTTCTACATCCTTCTTGTATTTGTATGGGCATGTCTTTGTTTAATTTTGGGAAATCTTCCATGATTCTGTTGAAGATCTGGTCCATGCCCTTATCTTGGGATTCTTCTCCTTCCTGTTTGCCTATGATTTGTAAGTTTTGTCTTTTTATGGGGTGTCACAATTCCTGCATATTCCATTCTTGTGATTTCTTGAATTTTTCATAATCTTTGCTAGAGTGGTCTAGTTCATCCACTTTATCTTCCAGTTTTAATACTCTATTTTCCATTTCATTCATCCTGTTTGTGAGGCTTTCTCCTGTCATTTCTAATTGGCTTACTGAGTGTTTTACTTCCGTCTTCATTTCAGCCTGAGTATTCTTCAATATTTCTAGCTCTTTTCTGAATTCATTCAGAAGTTTATCCCTATCTTCCTTCAGTTCTTTGATTTGTTTGTGTGTTCTTTAAATTCACTGAATTCTTTCATCATGTTTATAATTGTTCTTTTGAGTTTCATGTCCTACATTATCTCTAGGGGGATAATATCTCTCATTGTACTCTAGATGCCTATTGGCGTTTGGTGGTGATATGTTACTTTGGTTTTTCATGTTATTATTTTTTCTCTGATATTTTGAGATTTGAATTTCTTTTGTAGTTTCTGATTCTTGTGTGAAACTGCAAGTTTAGGTTTGCTTCTTTTTGTGAACTTTATGTGTCTTTGTGGTTTACTTTTTGGGCATGAAAAGCTGGTTCATCTAAGCTTCTGGTCTCTCTTTCAATTTTATATTGGAGTGGCCAGATTGCTTTTGTCTTCAGGAGTTCCCACAGAGAACCAAGTCAGATGAGGATCAGATGCTCTCAGGCTTTTTCCTAAGGTCTGGCTCCCTCCAGGAAAGATTTTGGCCTCAGGAATTTGGGGGTTGGACTGGACTGGAAGTCAGGCCCAGTAAAGATACTGGTCTTGGGCAGATGGTGGCGGTGCCACCCAGAGATGCAAAGGCAGATGGGGGCGGGAAGGGGCCCCAAGTACTCCTGGGTCTTCACTGAGAAGCTGGGTTGGTCCTGGAGAGAAAGGCCTGTGGGTAGGAGAGAGCCATCCTTTACTTTAAAAAAATATTTTTATTATTTTTATTTTATGTGTATGAGTGTATTGCATGCATGTAGGTAGGTGCACCCGTGTCGTGCAATGCCCACGGAGGACAAAAGAGGCTGTCGGATTCCTTGGGACTGGAATTACTGACAGTTGTTAGCTGCCATGTGGGTGCTGGGATTCAAATTCAGGTCTTATGCAAGAACAATGAGTTTTCTTAACCACTGAGCCATCTCTCCAGCCCCCTCCTTTTAAAAAAATATTTTATTGGCTTCATACTTTAACTCCCACTGTCTCCCCTTTCCTTTCATATTCCCTTTCATTGTAGTTTTAATTGGGTTTCAAGATGGCAGATTTCCGTATGGATTTTCATGTACTCTTTCTTTAGGTTAACCTTCCTCTCATACCTGAAATACTCCATCCTCCCATACCCCTCACTGCTTAAGCCTTTTGACCCCCAGTATTTTGCCTCTTTTACTGTTTTTTTTTGGCTATAATCCACTATCCCCCATTCACTTAATCCACCCACTCCCCCCATGGTTTTATCAAGGTTACTGGATTCTACTTGTGCTCCAAGGTAAACACACAAATCTAAAGATTTGAAGCTAGAAGCCATATATAAGAGAGGGTATGTAACATTTTTTCTGGGCCTGGGCAACCTCAGAATAACTTTCCATTTTATCCACTTATCTGTATGTTTCATAATTTGTTACAGTTGAATAATATTCCATTATGTACATGGACCACATTTTTCTTGTCCATTCATCTGCTGATGGACATTGAAGTTGATTCCATTCCCTAAATATTGTGAGCAGAGTGGCATTGAACATGGATATGCAAGTGTCTCTATGATAGAATATTAATTCCTTTGATTATTTGTCATATTACATAAAATCCTTTGACTGTATGCACAAGAGGGATACAAAAGGGTCATATGGCAGTTTTACGTCTGGAGTTTGAGAAACCTCCAGACTGTCTTTTCAAGTGGCTGCACTAGCTTGCACTCACCAACAGTGTATACAAGCATTTTCCTTTCCCACTTCCTCACCAGAATTTCACGTCCTTTGTATTTCTCACAATGGTCATTTTGATTAGGATGAGATGGACTCTTAATGTAGTTTTAGTCTGTATTTCTTTGATGGCTAAGGATTTTGAGTACTACTTATTTATTTATTTTATCGACTTATTTATTTTTGAGGGTATCCTTGTAATCCCAGCTAATTTGGAACTCGCTATAAGCTATAGGGACCATGCTGGCCTCCATCTCACAGAGATCTGTTTGCATCTGCCTCCCTAGGGCTAGGATTAAAGGTATGTGCCACCATGCCTGGCCTTCTGAACACTTTTTAAGTGCTTTCTTACCTTTGAATTTCTTTTGTGAAAATTTTCAGTTCAGTTCCATAGCAAATTTTTAGTTGGGTTGTTTACCTTGCTAATGTTTAATTTTTGAGTTCGTTGGGTATTATAGAAATGAATCATCTATCAGATGAATATCTGGCAAATATTTCCCCCCATTCTGCAACATCCTCTTCAAGTATTTTAAGTTGCATCTCTTAACATGACCCTTTTGAAAATTAGCTTTTTTATTTTTTGTTATGGATATCACACAAAATTGGAATCCAGTGGGCTATGTTCATTGAAATAAGTATTAAAATTTGGTACCCAAGCTTTCCTATATGGAACCATTTATTCAATATCTGAGTTAGTTAATTATTATACCTGCTGAGATAAGTTTTCCATATATTCTGGATTCTTTCAATTAGCTTGTTTTTTTTTTAGACCACTTGTCTCTGAAGAAGGAAAAAAAAAGTTCTGCAAATAATTTTGAAAGAGAATCTAGATGAAATTTATGAGAAAAAATTAACTTGAGCCCAAAGAAGAAATGAAGCATTTCCTACAAAAACAAAGTAGATTCAACCCCAAATTCAGGTAAACCTACATTCCTTAATATAAGCATTCCTTGTGCCAACCCTCACACAGATGCATTCTCTCTCTCTCTCTCTCTCTCTCTCTCTCTCTCTCTCTCTCTCTCTGCTTGCAATGATAAAAATCACAGTTCTTTTCCTGTAATCCAGAGCTTGAGGATGCTTCTTAGGTATCTTAGAAAAAAAACCCATGATAGTGGCATCCTCACTTGACTGATGCAGGATTGCAGGTAAATGACAGAATATATACACTGGTGCAATAGTGGCATGGATATTATGGGAGTAACCAAACATTCTCTTAATTGGTTTTAAGGTTCACTTAATAGGGTAGAGTCCATACCTGACATTTGTATTAGGCTTAGGAACATGATTCTAGACAAGTCACGGGGCATAAGGGAGAGCCTAATACCTGTTTTCTACTAAACAATTTTAGTATCAAACTGATTGCTAAAGATTTGATTTTATGCCCATAGATTAATGCACCACTCAGCTCCCAATAATGGTAATTAACAGAAACCCACAACTGGCCAATGTGTAGAGAACAAGAGGCTGCAGGCAGTTTATCTCTGATAATAGGACACCTATATCAAACTTATGGCACCCAAGGCTCAGGAATCATTGCAGAAGAGGGGGCAGAAAGATTGAAAGAGCCAGAGGTGGTGGATAACCACAAGGAAATAGAGTCTTCCAGACAGCTGGTCAGTTACTCATATGAATTCACAGTAATGGTGACAGCATGTATGAGTTTCATGCAAGCTCAAAACAGACAAAATTCTAGCATAGAAATGGGAAGTGGGTAAGAAATCAAAATTCATTTGAAAGAACTTTTGGCAACCAATGCCCTCTGGGAGTGGCAGAGACCATCTCTTTCAAGGATGGGACTCTTGGTAGATTAATCAGACTCCAGTGAACTGCCCAAAATGAAAGAAATTTGGGGACACAAATTAGACTTCGTAAGACTTATTATACATAACGGAATCCATTATATTGGGCAAGGGGCAATAAGGGAAGATATGAATAGGGGAGCGGACCTAAATACCATAAAATTATATTGTATAAAAATTGCAAAAATTGAATTTAAATGGTTCTAGAAATAAATAAAATATTGGCTATATACTTTGCTTTTGTTTTACCAGGTAGCTCTATTCTTTTTAAAAATATTTTTACATTTATTTACTTTGTGTGTGTGTGCCACTGTGCTCCTGTGGTGGAATTTAGAAAACAACATTCCTGAATCAGTTCTCTTCTTCCATCGTGTGGTTTCTGGGGATGAAACTCACACAGTCAGGTGAGCCATCTCCCAGGCCCAAGCTCCATTCTTTTGATCACAAATTTTAATATGAAAAATTGAACTGTAGGAAGTGCTCTTTCTTTAAAATATTTTATTCTCTTTATTTTATAAGTTATAGTAATCTTAAAAAGATAAATCATGTACTCTTTTATTATCAAAGTACTCTTATTGTCTTTAAGATTATCAAAATAAAAGTTGGAATTTATCAAGTGTTCTTTAGATAATGGGTCTTAATAATGAAGTGCATTAATAGATTTACAATTATTAATGAAATTATTAAACTATCCTTATGCTTATGAGGTAAAAAAAATGATTGTAAGCAGAGCCAGGTTTGAGAGGACTCATCAGTCCCCTACCCACCCTAAGCATATACTGAGCTTGCTTCACATACTGTCTGATAAATAACCAAACACTGCAACCTGTTACTTCCAACAATGAACACCTAAGCTGCCTAACTGGAATGTTTCAGTGCATGTGAAAATTAGTAATGTTTACTAATATTAAGCTGATTCCTAACAACAATTTTGTTAAGGCATCATGTTATGAATTTTTTAAGCTTAGTTGTCAGGTTTATTTTTTATCATATTTCTTTAAATGTTCATATAGTTTTATAAAGTTATTTTTTATTTTATTGATAGGAAAACTATGGAATTAAAGTTATATATCTTCTTTTTCCCACACACAGTCCTCAAATTCTGAAAAATTAAACACCTTTTTAACCTCTTTTCCTTTCTAAATAGTTTTCATCCTATTCATTCTTGCTTCTGTCGTTTTTCAAAATCACCTTATGGTACATTAATCTTTCCCTTATTTCAACTCCAAGAAACTTATGGTCTCTACCAAACAATTCAGAACTCATGACAAATATTCTGCATTTTCTAATTGCTTTACATGCATTAGTCTAGTTTCTGCAACAAGTTAGCATTTTACTTAATAGTATCTTATTTATATAATTTGATTATTGTCTCTAAATCATTAGGCAATTTGATGATGATTATCTGAATTTTCAGAACAAATACTTCAAATGGCTTCAACAATCAAAAGGACAGTGAACTACATCCCAATCTCTCTGTTATAATACTTGTTTTAATACAAATTTGTCTTCAGATCCTTGACCTCCCTCATGCTTTTAGGGAATCAATTCCAGACTTACTTCATTTTTCTTCTTGATGTCTGGAAGGAAGGATAATGGCTGGCACTTGCTTAATAGAGCCAAAGGAACCCAAATGTATGTGCAAAGAATAAGAGATACTTTTGTGGTACTATTAAATGAAATTGGAATTTAACAATAATCAAGTGTTAGATTTGTGAATTCTCATGGTCACAGAGCATACTTTGTAAGCATTTCTTTTGCCTAAAATTTGATATTCAAAGGAGTAGATCAGACCTTGTTTAGGATTAGGATTATTCTGCCTAGCAGCATTTGAATAGTTTATGTAAATGTAAGTGAACAACAGAATGGAGGATCTGTTAAAGTCATACATGTTTTTCACATACAAAAACAAACAGTGACAGATGCTGTTAAAGTAAGTCCTTTTGGACTCTGAAGAGAAGCTAGTGGATGCAGCTGACCTGGTTTCTGAATATTTAGATTCAAATACAAAACATTGCCATAACATCCTTTTATTTTGTACATTTTAATTGTATTTTAGACTCATAATCTTATTCTGTAATTAGAACATAGATATTTCAAGGCTTTTAGCAATTTCTTCTACTTATGCCAGCTTGTTCCTAGGTTTGCCAAATGATTAGTTAAATAAAAGCAACTATAATTTGTTTCACATATTTACAAGGCAGCAACTTTTATTTTATTATTTTAATTATTTTATTTTTGAGACAGGGTCTCTCTCTCTCTAGCCTCATCTTATCTGGGACTTACTATGTAGAACAGTCTGGTCTTAAACTCCCTGAGATCCGCCTGCCTCTGCCTCCCAAGTACTGAGATTAAAGGCATGCACCACCATGTCCTGCACAAGGCAGCAACTTTAAATTTCATACAGTGTCCAGCACTTAGAGCATTGTGCAGGTTCTCCTAGCCTCTCAGGTTGACATGTCCGGTAGTTGAAGGGATTCCCATAACCTTCCCAATATGTTGTAACCTGACCTCTGTTTAAATGTTTAGATTTTACCCTTTCTTCTCTAAGGAAGGAATCTGTTTTATACTTAAACTTTTAAGACATAAGTTAAAATGTTTACATTATATTGCCAATGAGCAAGAGAAAGAAACATTCCAATTAACATAGTCTAATAACATGAAATACCTGCATCTTAGGTGATTTTTATTATTTACTGTTTTATTATTATATGATTATTTATAAAGTACTTGCTATGTGCAGAGTGCTGACAAGTACAGTAGAAGGTTGAGTGTCTTTAATACAATCTCCATTCTTCAGTTGGTAATAATGTTGTATAAAAATGTCTGTGCTTGTATCTAATAAAAATACTATAAGGGAAACTTCCATAAAAGGGAAGAGAGCTATGCATAAGCCAAAACAGATATTAGACCCACATTAGTGCCATTTGAGAGTTTTCACAAGTTGCTTCTCTCTTGCCCCTCTGAAATGATGACTTGCTGGCTCTCAGTGTCCCAAAATAAATCCATCCATCACTACTCTATATTTCCCAGAAATGGAGCATGAAGGATTCTATTTTTGTTATACTGTTGGCATTGACAGAAAAGAATTTTACTTTCCCTTTGTCCCTAAGACACACACACACACACACACACACACACACACACACACTCAACACACACACTACACACTATAATTAACTATAGTTATCTCTAACTTAGAGAACAGAAAGTTACTATTTACTATCTACTGCATTTTAGGCACTGTGTCAGAAAATTTACTTGTCTTATTTCACTGAACTGTCAAAACTACTCATGAGCTACACTTATTATAGAAGACAAAAATGGGCTAGAGTAGAGGGAGTTGCTCCAATGAGTAACACTATTTTTTAGAGTCAGTAAGGAATGGAACCATCATCACAAATCTAATTTTGATCCTTTATGTAAGCACTATAGGTAGCATAACAGGTCTTTAATATTATAAAGCTTAACATTTTTTATTAAGCTATTAGCTCATAATAATAGTGAAATAAGCAAAATAGAATGGGTAGTTTTGGGAGAGAAGGAATGGTAGGTAAAGGGTTGATGTACTATTTCACACTTGACTAACTGAGCAGTCTGGTTTATGCCATCTCTCTGACTGCTTTGACTAGCCGGTTAGAACAGAAGTTAATTCTAATTACATTCTTCAGTCAGGCCTTAAGAATATTCTATACTCATTTGCTGCCTGAAATGTTGTCTTTAGGGGAGGTGGACACCACATTAGAATATGATGACCTCTATGTTATGAGGAAATCTGAAGTCATGTGATAAGGGTCCAAAAAAAGCAATACTATTTAACTACAAGGTATTCTGCCATGCAAGGCTAGACAGCAATCACAAATCCGTATTCTTCCTGGGCTTTCTTTTCCCCTTAGATGCCATGCAGAAAAGAAAGGAGGTTGAAGTGATGTGGCTTTTGAACATATCCTGACATCTGACCTACCTCAACCGAAGCTCAGGGATCATGGCACAGAAGTAAAACACTTTTCTGTAACCTTCCCCAAGTGTCAGTCACCAGAATTGTGAGCCTAATGGATTGGTTGTGGTTTCCTGTCACCAAGTTGTAGATACTTATACTGCAATACCTAAAGGGGCATAGAATTTTCAGAGATAACCTGGGCCATGGTTTATTGTGTTTTTCTACCTCTACCTTCTAGACAGTGAAAGACTAATAATAGGCATTGTCCATGTAACAATGGGAACAGTGGAGGAGAAAAACTACTCTACCATCTTTCTCTTTTACTTATGAAGGCAAGGAAGGACTGAATGCTGAGAATGAAGCCATGAATACATATTTCTTTATCTATGACTGTCCATTATCTAAATTCGATTGATATGAAATTATCAGCTTTAACTTCTTAAATGAGAATTTTTAAATGAAAATAGACATCATTCCATAAATCACTTTTTCATAATGAACTGTTATCTCTTCTCAAATAATTCCTATGCTGATTGGAGAGGGTTCAGCATATTATACACTGGTTGCTAAATGGCTCATTTCTTATGTGTTTATTCTAAAGAAGCATCCAGAATGGGTCTGATTTTGCCTGTGTAATGAGAAACCCAATGAAGTCTTTAAAATGTTCAGGGGAAAGATCTGGTCTGAGTTATTCACCCAAGATAGACAGTAATGTTATGTAGATTGGCCAGGCAGAGCTATTTTCTGAAGTTAAGAGCAACAGTTCTGATTAGTGATCAGGAACCTGATGGAGACACATGGCTTTTCTATATAAACTTAAATGTCAGTGTGTGAAGCTGGGTATTAGCAAGAGATATGTTTCCTCTTCTCCTTTATAAATGAAATTGAATACACATAATTTCACTTAATTTATATGATTCTTTCATTTTTATTGGATTAAGACTTCTTTCATTATTTTTCTTCCTTTGGAAAATATTTCTATTAAGGCAGTTTGAATGCTCTTGGCACATGAATAGATATTTGTCTAGATTATAAAGATGGGGTTGGAGCGTGGTTCAGTGGTATAAAATGTGTTCAGCATGCTCACAAGACATTGAATTTGAACCTTAGCTTCACTAAATAATAATACTGAAGACTGGTAACATCTGCTCAAGTTGGACCCATTTGGCTATAAGGAATAGACATTTGCTCACATTAACATCATAACAAATACTGTGATGTTCAGTAAGGGAGGGAAGAAACTTTAAAAGTACAAGACAAAAACAGTGAGAAAATCACATAAAACCTGAAGTTAGACCTGAAGTGGAGAGCGCAAAAACAAGACTTTCTTTCTTATGCCTCTAATGTTACATTTATTTTACCCCCGAACTATTTCTTCCACTTTGTTGTTTCCCTGCTACTGATGACCACACCTTCAACATGATGCCTCTCTAGTGATCCTACTGCTCTTTTGTTCCTCCTTATAACCGTGCTACTTATATTTTCTGTAATCTATATATTTTTCTTTATGTTTCTTTAGGCAGCCTTTCTATTTCAGTTGAAACGTCTGTTTTATCCTTAAATATTTTTTGAAATACTTTATTATTTTTGCATTATGTGTATGAGTGTATTGCCTGCATGTGTGTAAGTACACCCATGTCCTGTATTGCCTGCAGAGGTCAGATGAAGGCGTTGGATCCCCTGGAACTGGACTTATGGACAGTTGTTAGTCATCATGTGGGTGCTAGGAATCAAACCTGGGTTCTCTGCAAGAACAGTCAGTGCTCTTAACTGCTGAACCATCTCTCCAGCTGCACTTATTTTTTAACATTTTTAAAATGTTTATTTATTATTTTTATTTTGTGTGTATGAATGTATTGCCTGCATGCATGTAAGTGCACCCATGTCGTGCAAAGCCAGAGGAGGTTAGAAAAGGACATTGGATCCCCTGGAACTGGAGTTTGGACAGTTATTAGCTGTCATGTGGGTGCTGGGAACTGAACTTGGGATCCTCTGCAAGAACAGTCAGTGCTCCTAGTTGCTGAACCATCTCTCCAGGACCATTATTCTGAAACTTTTTAAAGAGTATTAGTAAGATTGACTTCTCATTGCTATTGTAGAAATTAACCTACAGACTGGAGGACAGGGCATCCTAGAGTCCAGGAAATGGCTTTCCCTACTCATGAGCTGTGGCTTAGAGAGGTGGTTTCAGCCAGCTTTTCTTAAGTGGACACAGTGCTAATAACGTGCACAATGATTACTCTATTTAATACCCTTTAAGATTAAAGAGATAGTCATACTGACTTATAAAGCAGGGTTACAAGTCTTCTTGTTTGCTATGATTTTTCTATACCCCACATATATCAATAGTTTTTCTTACTGTCTCATTCCAAGGTTAAGATCATACTCTTATCTGACAATCTCAGGACTGCTTGGGTATCTTTTTTTCTGTACTATAGATTAAAGGAGAGCAGAGTACATTAAAGTTCCCATTAAGCTCCATATTTTTTTTTATTAAATGAGAGTAGCATATGCAAGTTTTAAATTATAAACAAGGGAAAAGCATGTTTTCCACATTCATGAAGTAATGACTTAGAATCATTAGTTTTGTACATTTCTTGTATTTTAAAATCAAAGCTCATTACCTGCTGGAAAGCATTAGAAGCATTAAGTGTTATCAATAGGACACATGTTCTCTACTGTCTGGGCTGACTGATTCTAATATAAATGAGTAATTTTTCAATGATTATTTATTTGAACGTGACTCATGTTATTCAACCCTCTCCTGTGCACATTTATATGTTTAAAATATCTAGTCTACTATTTTAAATGTGGAGCTTTTTATTATCAACTAGTTTTGTCATTTCTTCTAACCAAATATTTGATGAGCAAAATTCTTCCACTTGGCATGTTTTCTCCAGTTCAAAACTGTTTCAGTGATATTTTAGGCCAATTTTATTTTTGCCAGTGAAAAACTGTCTTTTTCATTGAGCAAGTCTTATTGCCATGGAAGATTAACTGGAAGTGTCGAGAATAAGAAAACGTGTCAGACATTTTGTACTCTTTCTGTCAATGGGTCATTCATTTATTCAGTTATTCACAAAGTTAGTTCATCTTTTAGAGGCACTAGAATCCTAATTTACATTCTTCATATATTTAAATGAACTAATTACTAAAAGAACAGCCAAAGAATATGAAACTCAGAAGCATGTGATGGCAAAATGTGGAGGCAAAAAATGACAGCTCTTTTTCATTTAAAACTGCCTAGTGTTCTTGATGTGAATACCCAAGATGCACTGGAACTGTGAAAGTTTCCTCTGCTGTCAAAAGCAGACATTTGCTGTTCTGCTATCAGGGGCAGTCATTGAAGGGAACTCTCTGCTATGGCTGAAATCTTCAATTTGATTTAGAATATTTGTCAAAGGGAACTCTGTTGTTATACTCTGGATTTTCAAAGCACAAAAAATAACACCAGCCAGGGCATATAAATATTGTTTTTACTTCTGTCTAAATTCTTAAGAACAATGCATTTCCCTCTTGGAGTTATTGAGAAAGAATATCTTACTGACACCACGTTAAGTATTCTTGTCATGCTGATAACACTTGTAAATCAGAGAGCCTGTTTCCCCCAAGACCTGGGCTTGCATCCTACAAAGTCCAGTTCTGACTTCATTGAGTTGGCTTGAACAGGAGAGACACAGTCAGCACACAGAAGCAGCTCAAGTCTCCGCAAATAAGAACCGCTTGGTGTCCTTTCTCCTTCTGCATCTGGATTACCTCAGTCAGTATAACATTCTTCAGTTATATCCACTTAACTGCAAATTTAGTGATTTCATTTTCTTTGCAGGTGAATAGAAGAATTCCACTGCTTATATGTACCACAGGTTCATTATCCATTAATCCATAGAAGGAAATTTAGGTTGTTTCTATTTTTTATCTATTGCAAATAGAGCAGCAATGAAGATGGCTGACCAAGTGTCTCTGTAGTAGGATATCGAGTCTTATGTGTATAGTTGGGTCATTTGGTAGATATACTTTTAGCTTTTTGAGAATGTTCCACAGATTTCCATACTGGCTCCTTTGAGACTTGATAGCCCGGCCCCCCTTTTAGTTCACTCTCTGCTTCGTGTTTGCTGTTGAAGATATGAGCTATCAGCTTTCTGTTTTACATGCCTCCCTGTCATGACAGACTCTTACCCCTCTGGAAACATAAGCCCACATAAACTCTTCTTTCTGTGAGTTGCTTTTGGTCACAGTGTTTTATCACAGGAGTAGAAAAGTATATTATATGTTTGGGGAGTCCAAGAGACTCCAGATACAATATAGGCTATTACTGTTGTCCTTGGTTGCCTCCCAGAACTTGAAGGTAAGACCCTATTACTGAAAACAGGACCTACTTTGGACACAGGACTTAGACCAATGGACCTGGAACTGAACTGGAACCCTCCTTCCTGAGGACTAGGTCTTATAGTATCAGAAGGGTCTATGAAAGTAACCAAGGAAGAAAAGCAATCAATAATCCTATTCTGCTGTAAAGTCTCTAAACCATAGCTATTATATGCCCATCAAGATATTCCATATGGTACAGCAGTGTCATTTCTATTTATCTGACAGCTTTCCAAGTGAACTTAAGACATGCTCAATAGGAGGAAATTCACACATGATGCTGTAAACTTAGCCAATTAACCAAGGCTGGAGAAGCCAAAGACTCTAGAGGAGACATGACTGCCATTTTCCTTGATCAATACAACATATTCAAAATACTTATCCTTATGCCCACAGGTAAGGGTAGGTCTCATCCCTCTCATAGGTGCTTCTATTTGAAACAGATAAAGACTATTACAGAGATCCACAACTGGCCAAATGCAGACAATATGTAACTATGGGATGCCCAGCCCCAAACTGATATAGCCACAAATGCAATCCCTCCCTTATACTTAAAGCTCAGAAAAATCACAGACGAGGCAGAAAGATTGTAAGAGCCAGAAGACCAGGATGATTGCTGTTATATAGTATCTCCTAGACATGACAGGGAAGCTGAACTCATGAAATCTCAACAGTATGGTTGCCTAGACAAGGCCTGTGTAATTAAAATACCAGTTGACATGCCAACATAGATGGGGGAAATTTCACAAGGTTCCCCCTCTAGATGAAGATTATAGATTATCAATGGTTGCTGAAAGAAGGAGAAACAGTTTTTTCTGGGGACAAGCTTCCACTCCCAAGTGGTCAACTATAACCACATGTGTATACCAGCAACACTAAATAGACTCAGTAGGATGAATAGATATGTATGCAAAAATAATGATTAAAGAAGAGAGCATCAATTTGAGAGAGAATGCGGGGGCACATGAAGAGTTTTAAGTGGGAGAGGGATGAGTGGAAATAAAGCAAACAGTACTCATGAATGAAAGTATCAAAAGATTGAAATTTTAAATAAAAAGGTATATAAAACATTAATTAAATAATAAAGATCTAGAGATATATTGCACAGCATGGTAACTATAGTCCTTAGAAAATTCTTGGAAACTGCCGAGAGATTTTAGTTCTTTTAAACGCAACATTAAATTTACTTACTTGAGTTAATCATTCTGTAACGCATACATATGTAAAAATCCAAGTTCCCCCTATATATTAATCTTACATTTTCTTTCATTTTTATACTTGTTCTCATAAAACGTCTCAAGGACTGAATAAAATATAGACAAGTTCTTTGACAGAACAAAACATGCATAGTTTCTATTCTTATTTCTGTTAAAGTCTGTGTTCCCATCCGAAACCTCATGCACACAGTGCCTACTTGTCTGCATTGTTCTCAGCATGGCCTTCTGAGCTCCTTCTGGACTAGCTCATTAAGTTCCGTTTATAGCAAATTTTCCCCACAAACCACTTCCAAACACATATTAAAATATCATCATGTAAATTCATAGCAATGACCGTTTTTTGTGATGACACTTTTCTTTATTAGACTTTCTATCATGGTGACAAAATACCTGGCAGAAACAGAGGTAGAAGGATTTATTTTCAGAGGTTTCAGTCCATCATGGCAGGAGGGGCACATCATGGTTGCTAGGAAGCAGAGAAAAAAAGAATGTGATTGTGCTTTCTCCTTTTTCCTCTTTTATTCCATCAGCCTCCAGACTATGGGATGGTGCTCCCCATATTCAAAGCAGGTCTCACCCTGTTAGTTGATCCTTTCTAGAATCATAACCACATAAATATCCCACAAGTGACTTTAGTAATATTTTATGCACTTCTGATTCCAGTTGTGATTAACATCACATATCTAACACACATATAATATATATGGGAGGATAGTTAGACAAATGCATTTCTGTTTCCTTTTTTCGTGAGTTCCAATGTGGCTTGGCAGGCCACTGTGCCCATAGTTATAAGACCACTAATCAGGAATTAAATTAGTGGAGTCTAGCATTCATTTTAACCTCTGGGCCTTTTCTCTCTGTTGATAAATATTTATTAATTGCACAAAAGCAGAGTTTGTTCCTGTTACTTTTAATCTTCAAGTTAAGAAACAAAAGACTGAGCTCATGCTAGCAGATTATTGTATCCAGAATGTCTTCATAGGTTCTGGTGGAGAGGGCCTTGGCTGAAACGTAGCAGCTTGGGAGCTCTTCCTGTGTTCCTTGACTCATATTTTCCCCAAATATACTCATTAAGAATTTGATTTAGAAAAAGGACATAAAGTAATTTAAAAACACTAAAAGCACAACTATTGTACAGATACAATGTTTAACACGTGTAATTATTAATATTCAACTTCAAGTAGCATTTTTCAGAAAACGGACTCCTATATAGTACATAACATATGAAATTTGAAAATGTATTTAAGAGATTTTTAAAGTAGGTATTAAATAAAACACATTTTAGTAATGTGTGGCTATCAGATGACATGATAGTTTATATTAGTACAATTATCTTGTGAAGTACAGAGTAGTTGGAAAATTTGTTTCTTCTGAGATTATATAATTTGGAATATCCTTAGTTTGGTTTCTTTATTACTGTGATAAACACCACAACCAGAAGAAACTTGGGGAGGAAAGGGTTTCTTTGACTTACAGCTCACAGTCCTTCATCAGGGGAAGCCAAGGTAGGACTCAGGCAGAAACCTGGAGGCAGGAGCTGAAGCACAGTTACGGAGGAATGCTGCTTACAGGGTGGCTACCCCTGGCTTTCTCAACTTCCTCTCTTACACAGCCCAGACCCATCTGCCCAGGGACGGCACTGCCCACAGTTCGCTGGTGCTCCTACACCAACCAAAAATCAAGAAAATGCCCACAGAATTTCCCTTTCCCAACTGTGACAAGTTGACAACAGAAGCTGTCCACTACAGAGCTACTTATATTCTTGAAGTATCCTTTCATCCCCTTTTCTTACTTTAATTAACAAAGCTTTACTGTGTTCATGTTTTTGTGCTTTGAAAATAGGTTACCATTTTAGCACAGTTTGAAAATTATATATCACTTTGGTCTAACAAGTCCATGAAGAGGGGCTGTTTTTCCTTTTCTGAGTTTCAATGTATTTTTTTTTAATGAATCCTTGAAGGAATGCTAAACTAGTACAAATTAGATACATATTTACATATCAAAATTATTTCATTTTCGTTTTCTGTTGATTGAGCAACTTGCAGTACATGCATTTTTAGAATTTTATTTTGAGTTATGAGGTTCTGGGGGTGGTTTACATTCAGAACCTTAGTTAAGTTAAAACTAAGGACACTTTCACACTGAGGGATGACAGTGGGATGTGGGCTTCTATAATTCCCGGTCAGATTCCCCACTCCTATACCCAGAAATATTGGAAATAATTTGCTTGGAAAGCTGAGATTCAGGCTTCATATGATGAGTAGTGATGGAGAAATACTAGGTTCTTTTCCTAGTTTGTTTCTTCATCGCTGTGACAAAATACTATGACCAATATCAACTTGCGGGGGAAAGAGTTTATTTAGGTTACATCTCCTAGGTCACAGTTCATCAGGGAGCCCAAGGTAGGAACTCAGGGCAGGAACCTGGAGGCAGGAGCTGGAGCACAGGCCATGGAGGAAGGTTGCTTACTGGCTTGCTCCCTTGGCCCCTGCTCAGCCTGCTTTCTTATGCAACACAGGCCTACCTGCCCAGGGGTGGCACCACCTACAGTGGGTTGGGCCCTCCGACATCATTCAGCAATCAAGAAGGTGCCCCATGAACATGGCCACAGGCCAGTCCAATGAAGGAAATTTCCCAGCTGAGGCTCCCTCAACCCAGGTGTGTCAAGTTGACACTAAAGCTATCCAGCACAGTTCTAAATGCTTCTTGCATGGTCACCACCCTCTGGCTGCCCTGCCTGCCAGCCAGCAGCAACCCACTCACCCCCACTGGCTATTCTGAAATGACTCAGTCCCAATCACAGGGCACGTCCCAGACTGGAGCTCTGCATGACTCACCCTCATCATATTGCTAAACTCACCCTGTACCTGCCCCAGATGACACAGTCTCAGCCCCAAGCCCCGTTCCCCTTCGCAAAAAGAGAACTATAAAAACGCTGAGTCTGTAATGGAGGATGTGCTCTTCTCCAGATCCAGGTGGTGGGGGAAGAGGTACCCCTTCAGGTTTATTAGCAGCCTGTAGGTCAGTTTTCTGTCTTCCTGCCTTTTACTTCCTTACAAGTAGCCGTGTGTTTTGAGATGGGGTTTAACTGATCTGCAAAGTAAATACTGCTGGACCTCAGCGTCAAAGAAGTTCTGTCCTCTTAGCTGTGAATTATATTTGCATTGCTGTTAATAAGTGTATATATGAATTGTCCTAGTTACTTTATTTTGCTGGGATAAACAATATGATCAAAACCAACTTGGAGAGGAAAGGGTTTATTTCACCTTAAAATACAGTCCTTCATCAAGGGAAGCCAGGGGGGGAGCTCAAGCAGAAACCTGCAGGAAGAAGCTGAAGCACAGGCCATAGCTTGTTACTCTGACTTGTGCTCAGTCTGTTTTCTTTTTTGTTGTTGTTGTTTTTTTTAGTTTTTAAAATTATTTATTTAATAACCACATGATTAGAAGAAGGATTTCATTACAGCATTAACATATTGAATAACAATTTCCAGAGCAAAGATGCATCTCTTTCAATATTGGCTGTAAATTTTTAGGTTCACAGTTGAATTATACAGTTGTACAGTATTGAACTCAGTATAAACCCTATAAGACATAAAATTGAATGAAGTTTAAACCTTTAAAAAAGATCTCCGTTTTATTTTAAAATATATTGTTTCACGCAGAAAATCTCATTTTTAATGCTACTAACACTTAGATGTTTGCACATGCTCCTCTATTCTCTGTGTATCTGATTATTACTAGTCACAGTTGGTTACTTTCTGAGATGCACCTGAGCATGGACATAAAGTTATCAGGTAGATTTCAACGGTAGTATGTTTCACATCTACTAATTAACATGGAGCAAATATTTAAGCTTCTTCCTCAAATATAACTAATTTTTTTATTTCTTGATATTTTTGTGTGTATTTCATACAGAACATCCCAAACAATCTTATTTATTTATATACCCACATCCCAAATGGCACCCTCCTATTGCCCCCCACCCCTCCCCCCACCACTGGAGCTCATATGCTATGAAATCCCTGTTACTGTCCACTGTGTTGTTGGCACCCCCAGCCATTCTCCAGTGCTTGTCCATCCACTGAATCTAGTCAAACTATCTAGAGTTCCTTGTTTTAGGAAGATCAGCTCTTTCTCATCTAGCAGCAATCAGTTGCCAATATTGATTTAGATAAGATTGGGGTCTGCTGTCCATTTTCCCAGTTTTGTGCTGGGTTATTGTCTGGGAGTCTCCTAGGCCACTCTGGCCAACAACTCAAAGAAAGTTATATCCTGACTGGCATTGTTTCCTATTATGTAGCTTTTACTTATACACATGGACTCTTAAAGAGTTATGTTGATCACTTTGATCTTTGGTTATACTTTCCTTTTGGGTGTTTAAGACCATACAGTTGGCCCAGATAAACCAATTTATTTTTACTCTTAAGGTCATTTGAGAATCTGCTCCTCAGGAGTCACATGGGCTTGGGAGGAGCCCCTGGCTCCTTTCTTTTACCAGTTACATCTATGTGAAGATAAGTCAAAGGTCTTACTCAACTGTGGCTGGCTTCACTTGGAAGCATGGAGGAAATGTTTCCTTTAGTTGACCCTCCTCTTCGTGGACTGAACATTGGCTCAAGTCCATTTGGTAGGGTCTCCATGGCCTCCTTGATCAAGAGGACAGGTGAATCACCACAGTTACAGGACATTTTGAGAGACCCTCATAGCCCTCTGGAGCTTAGTCAACCCAGGAGGGCAAGGAACAAAAACTGTCCTTTATGTCCCTCCAACCAAAGTAGTATAGGCCTCAAAGTATGGCTGTTAGACATCCAAGAAGGTTAGTTCCACCAGTCTGGTACTTTTAATTACCATGTGCTACGCAGGTAAAGCTTGGGCAAAGACCAAACATTCTCAGATAAACCTTGCATAGACATGTATTATATACCTTGAGCTAGTTGTATGCATAATTTGTTAGTAGGTTGTTCAATTAATATGGCTCCCTCTGGTTTTTCAAAACTAGCTAGGCATTATCTATCTATTGCATTGTCTAACCCTTCCATCATGGTTTCCCCATTTAAAGTGCCCCCATTTTTCTCATTTCTCCCCTAATAATACCCTTCTCCTATGGTTCCACTTCTTTTGAGTGCCTTCTTTCTCTTTATCCCCAAGTTTCCTTATATAACCTTCCCTCACCCCTCCCCTAAAAATAAACTCATTTTTATCCATATCTCCCTTGTTAACGCCTGTTTCCTACTGTTCTTCTCTTTCAGATTCTTTCTTTTCCTTTACCTCCCTGGTTCCTTTTAATTATCCTGGTTCCTCTAATTATGTCTGGATACATACTCACTTATAAGGATTTAGTGCTAGGATCCACATATGAGGGAGAACATATACAGCATTTTTTTTTCTGAGTCTGTGTTACTTTACTTAGTATAACAGTTTCTAGTTCCATCCACTCACCTGCAAAGTTCATGATTTCATCTTTCTTTACTTCTAAGTAAAACTCCATCATATAAATGAACCATATTTTCATTATCCACTTGTCAGTTGAGGGACACTTAGGTTGCTTCCATCTCTTAGTTATTGTGAAAAAAAGCAAGAACAAACAAGGATGTATAAGTGTCTGCAATAGGATAAGTTATTTGAATATATGCCAAGGAGTGGTATAACTAGGTCAAATGGTAGGTTCATTTGTAGTTTTTAAGAGTTCTCCACACTGCTTTCCATAGGGATTGAATGAGTTTGCAATCCCACCAGCAGTGGATGAGTGTTCCTCTTTCCCCACATCCTCTCCAACATTGGTATCATTAGTTCTCCTGATCTTAGCCAGCCTGACTGGGGTAAGATGAAATTTTAAACTGGTTTTAATTTGCATTTCTCTAATTACTAATGACATTGAATACCTTTTAAGTTGATTCTTAACCATCTTTATTTCTTCTTTTGAGAACTCTCTGTTAGGCTCGCTAGCCCATCTTTTAATTGGGTTACTTTCTTTCTTGAGGCTTTGTTTTTTGAGATCGTTATATATTCTGGATGTTAAACCTCTGTTAGATGTGTTGCTGGTGAAGATTTTCTCCCATTCTGTGGGTTTTCTCTTCACTTCCTTGGTTGCTTCTTTTGATATACAGAAGCTTTTCAGTTTAATGAGGTCCATTTATTGATTGTTAACCTTGTTTCCTGAGGAACTGATGTCCAGTTTAGAAAATCTTTTCCTAAACCTATATCTTGTGGGTTATTGTCAATGTTTTCTTGAAACAGTTTCAGAATTTCAGGCTTCACATTGAGGTCTTTGATCCATTTGGAGTTCATTTTTGTGCAAGGTGAAAGATAGGGGCTAATTTTCATTCTACACGTGGAGATCCAGTTTTGCCAGCACCAATTGCTGAACATGCTGTCTTTCTTCCAGTGAATGTTCTTGGCTCCTTTGTCAAATATCAGGTGGATGAAATTGAATGTACTCATATCTGGGCTTCAATTTTGTTCCATTGATCTATGGGTCTATTTTTGTGTCAGTACCATATTGTTTTTATGACTATAGCTCTGTAATACAGTTTAAAGTCTAGCATAGTAATTCCCCCAGAATTGCTCTTAGTGGTCAGGGTTGCTTTGACTATCCAAGGTCTTTTGTGCTTCCATATGAATCTTAGGGTTGCTGTTTCCAACTCTGTGAAGAATTCCATAGGGATTTTTTTTGACATTGCATTGAATCTATAAATGGCTCTTGATAGGATGGCCATTTTCACAATATTAAGTCTTCCAATCCATGAGCATGGGAGGTCCTTCCATCTTCTGATGTCTTCCTCAATCTCTTTCTTTAAAGATTTAAAATTTTCATTGCAGAGGTCTTTAGTGTCTTTGGTTGGGTTTATTCCAAGATATTTTTATTTTCATAGCTTATTGTGAAGGGGAGTGTTTCGATGTACTCTTTCTCTGATTGCTTGTTATTGGTATATAGAAAGGCTACAGACTTTTGTAGATTAATTTTCTAACCTGCCACTTTACTGAACATGTAAATACTTTCTAGGAGTTCTCTGGTGGAATTTTTGATATCTCTTAGGTATCATATCATTTGCAAAAGGGGATAATTTGATTTCTTCTTTTCCAATCATTACTCTTCTAATTTCCGTCTCTTTTCTTATTGCTCTTGCAAGAGATTGAAACTGTGTTAAAAAGGAGTGGAGCTAACGGACAGCCTTGCCTTGTTCTTGATTTTAATGGGAGTGCTCCCAGTTTTTCTCTATTTAAAATGATGTTGGCTATGGGTTTATTGTATATAGTTTTAATTATGTTGAGGTATGTCACTTCCAGTCCAATTCCTCTAGGACTTTGAACATGAATGTATATTGAATTTTGTCAAAGACCTTCTTTGCAATTATTGAGATGACCATGTGGTTCTTGTCTTGAGTCCATTTATATGATTTATGATGTTTATTGACTTATATACATTGAATTATCCCTGCATCTCTGGAATAAATCGACTTGATCATGGTGGATGATCTTTTTGATGTGTGTCTGTATGCAGTTTGCAAGCATATTGTTGATAATTTTTGCATGTATGTTCATTAAGGATATGGGTCTATAATTTTCTTTTTTGGTTGTATCTTTTATGGATATGTTTAAGCTGTTGATCTCTTCTTGGTTTAGTTTTGATGGTTTTCATGCCTTTAGATACCCGTCCATTTCTTTTAGGTTTTCAAATTTAGTAGCATATAGGTTTTTAAAGTATTCTCTTATACAGTTCTGGATCTTTTTGATGTCTGTTGTCATGTTTCCCCTTTCATCTCTGATTTTGTTTATTTGGAGTTTCTCTTTCTTTCTTTTGATTAGCTGGGCTAGCCGTCTGTCAATCTTGTTTTATCTTTTCAAAGAACCAGCTCTTGGATTCATTGACTTTTTGTCTTGTTTTCTTTGTTTGTATTTCATTAATTTCTGCTCTGATTTTTGTTATTTCTTCTTGTCTGCTGGGTTTGGGCTTCATTTGCAATTGCTTTTTGAGTGTCTCGAGTTGCAATGTTAAGGCATTTATTTGCATCCTTTCTAATTTTTTAATGTAGGCACTTAGAGCCATAAACTTCCCTCTAAGGACTGCTTTCTATGTGTCCCAGAGGTTTTGTTGTGTTGTATTGTCCTTTTCATTTTAATTCCAGGAATACTTTTATTTCTTTCTTAATTTCTCCTTTGACTCATTCATCATTCAGGAGTATATTGTTTAATCTCAATGTGTTCATGTAGCTACTAGGGTTTCTTCTGGTGTTGATTTTAAGCTTTATTGCATTATGTTCTGATAGTATACATGGAATTATTTCAATCTTTTTGTATATGTTGAGATTTGTTTTGTGCCCCAGTATATTGTCGATTTTGGAGAAAGTCCTATGGGATGCTGAATAGAAATTTCTTTGTGCTTGGGTGGAATATACAGTAGATGTCTGTTAGGCCCATTTGATGTATGGTATTGGTTAATTCAAATGTCTCTCTGTTAATTCTCTGTCCTGTTGACCTACTTAATGGAGACAATAGGGTATTGAAGTCGCCTACTATTAATGAGTTGGGGTTAATCTGGGTCTTTAAAGTCCTGTAGTATTGATTTTATGAATTTGGGTGTACCAGAGTTTGGTGAATATATGTTCATGATTGTAATTTCTTCTTGCTCAATTGTTCCTTTGATCAGAATGAAGTGGCCCTCTTTATCTCTTCTGATTAGTTTTTGTTTAAAGTCTATTTTGTCAGATATTAGAGTTGCAATGCCTGCTTTTTTCTTAGCACCATTTGCTTGGTATATTTTATTCCATCCTTTCACCTAAGGTAGTGCTTGTCCTTAAAAGCAAGACGAGTTTCTTTTAGACAACAAAAAGATGGGTTTCGTTTCTTAATCCGTTCAACTAGTCTGTGTCTTTTGACTGGAGAGCTCAGTCTATTGATATTTAAAGTTCTTAATGACAGATGTGTATTGATTCCTGTCATTTATATTTCTTCTCACATTCTTCATGTAGCTGTGCATTTCCATACTTATATCTTCATTAAGTTTCTTTCTGTAATCCCTTTCTTCTGTCCTTTCCTTTCTGTCGTTCCTTTCTTCAGCTCTTTGTATTGCTTCAAGAACTCTCTGAAGGACTGGTTTTCTGGACATGAATTTTTTCAGCCTATTTTTGTCATGGAAGATTTTTCTTTCCCCTTCAACTATAATAGACATTTTTGGTGGGGTAAAGTAATCTTGGTTGGCATCTGTGGTCATCTAGAACTGGGAATACTTTGGTTCAGGCTCTTCTGGCTTTCATAGATTGCACCGAAAAGTCAGCTGTAATTCTGATAGGTTTGCCTTGATATGTGACTTCTTGTTTTTCTTTTGCAGCTTTCAGTATTGTCTCTTTGTTCTATATGTTTAATGCTTTTGCTATGATGTGCCGTGGACAGTATCATTTCTGGTCCTGCCTATTTGGTGTTCTATATGCTTCTTGTATTTGTATGGGCATACATTTCTTTAATTTTGGGAAATTTTCTTCTACAATCTTGTTGAAGACCTGGCCCATACCATTATCTTGAGATTCTTCTCCTTCCTGTATGCCTATGATTTGTAAGTTTTGTCTTTTTATGGTGTCACACAATTCCTGCATATTAAATTCTTGTGTTTTCTTAAATTTTTCATAATCTTTGCTTGAGTGGTCTAGTTCATTCCCTTTATATTCCAGTCTTGATATTCTGTTTTCCATTTCATTCATCCTATTTGTGAGGCTTTCTCCTGTCATTTCCTATCTTCCTTCAGTTCTTTGATTTGTGTGTTCTTTAAATTCCCTGAATTCTTTCACCATGCTTATAACTATTCTTTTGAGTTCCATGTCCTGTATTATCTTTAGGGGGTTCTTATTGTACTCCTCTAGTACTTGGTGGGTATATATTATTTTGATTTTTCATGTTGTTAATTTTTCTCTGTGACTTTGACCTGTGGATTTTTTTGTAGATTCTGGTTCTTGTGTGAGAGTTAAACCTTCCTTTGTTGAGTTTTGGTCTGCTTCTTTTTGTAAACTTCATGTGCCTTTGTGGTTTACTTGTTGAGCATGAAAAGCTGCTTGGTCTAGGCTTCAGGTTCTCTCTTTTGATTTTATATTGGAGTGACCAACCAGGATTGCTGCTCAGGAGTTCCCACAGAGGCCCAAGTAGGATGAGGATCAGATGCTTTTAGGCTTTCTTCTAAAGTCTGGATCCCTCCAGGAATGATGCTGGCCTCAGGAATTTGAGGGCTCTGCTGGCCTGTCCTGGGTGCAGGGCCCAGGAAAGATTCTGGGCCCCAGGAATGCAAAGGGAGGTGGGGCTGGGAAGAGGTTCGAGGGCACCCTGGAAGTGGGGAGGAATTGGGTTGGTCTGGACACAAAGTGTTAGGAAGCAGTGAGAATTCTGGGCTAAGAGGTCAGTCCATGTGTCTGGGCTGTCCTGACAGGAGATGGGCCAGTGCCCTTAGTAGGAGGAACAATGGGTTGGGGCAGCTGGGAAGGTGAATGAGGCTGAGGGAGTCAATATGCAGTGGGCACAGCCAAACTTACCCAGGTAAGCTGCTGGTTCCTGGAAGCTGTGGGGCTTGGTGCCCAGACATTCAAAGGGAGGTGGGGGCTAGAGGGTGGAACTGGTTTGGTCTGGATGCACAGGATCAGGAAGCAGTGGAGAGTTTTGGCCAAGAGGTCAGTCCAGAGGTCTGGGGTGCCAAGACAGGAAATGTGCCAGTCTAACTGCTAGGAGGAGAGATGGGGTGGTGGAGCTGGGAGGGTGAATGAGGCTGGGGGAGTCAAGGTGCAGTGGGTGCAGCAGCCATACTTACTGAGGCAAGCTGCTGGCACCAGGAAGTCCATCTGTTTTCTTATAAACCCAGGACCACCTGCCCAAGAGTGGCACCATGCTCAGTAAGCTGTTCTCTCTCACATCACTCAGCAATCAAGAAAATGCCCCATAGACATGGTGACAGGCCAATCTGATGTAGGAAATTCTTCACATGAGGGTCCCTCTACCCAGGTGTTTCAAGTTGACAACTGAAGTCATCCAGGACACTAATAAAAGTATCTCATTTTTCTGGCTAGTGAGACATTTCCCTTAAGTCTTTAATTAGATTGTTTGCCACTCCACTTAATTTGTGAGGCTTAAGAGTGTCAAACTTTATTTACGCAATTGGCACACAGGGAGGTTTCTTGATCCTGCCTTTGTGCAAATGAATTTTCTGACTCTAAAACCTGCTCTGTGTAGTTCTGATTTATGGCATCAGGCAGTATGTCCAGTATTGACACAATTGTTCTAAGATACCGTCTTGCCCTGTATTTTCCTTTCCTCATCAGCTTGCATTGCTTCACATCCTGGCAAAGCAGAGGCTATTTTCAGACCTTTCAGTCTTCTTTGTGGTTTCTCATCTTTTCTCTAACATCAAAAAGAGCATTAATTTTCCAAAATAGGGTTATTAACTAAGGCTTTTCCAAACAGTAAAAATTCTGACATAGTCCATACTCAGGGTTCTTTCTCTCCACAGTTCCTACATAAGCACATGAATATATTTTAAAACAAAGACATTTATATGCTACACCTAGAGTTTTGTTTTCATACTTATTTACACAGGGCACATGTGTTTTAATGTTATTTAGTCACTTCATTTTCCAGTTTTTTAGGGTGACTTCTTATTTTTCTAAATACAGTCTATGGTTCTTTTGTAATTCTGTGAATTTATTTGTACCATTTCTTTCTCCCAAACTTCAGGATCTCCTGACTCAGTTTCTACAATACCCATTCATCATTTGCATACCCAGTCTACATCACCAGGTGCAGAAGATTTCAGATACTGCCCATTAGAGTCCTCCCTTTTCATCCCTGGGTTCTCTGGCCCTTCTTTGGAGTACATACACATTCTTTACAGGGGCTCTGTCTTTACAGGTTGTGGCCTAGGCCTAGGGAAGACACCACAGCAGATCTCTCTCTTCTAATTGCATCACAATGCTTATGCTTATGGTATCACTTAACAATATTAGGAATAAAATATGAAACTAAATGTATAGGAAAGTAAATCTGCAGGCATTCGAAAGGTTGGTGACAATGGCCCCTTCCTGAACGAGGGCTTCTGACCTGACTGCCCCAGCACAGCACAAATCTGATAAGAGGCTTTGAAAACTGGAAGGAGACCTTTCTGTTCATCAGCTATAGCTAAAATTCCTCCTAGGAGGTATATGCAACATCTGACCCTTCTCCCTTGGTCCCTAGGACAAACTGAGATACGATTTTTCCAAACTATAGTCTGGGAAATCAGTGAGTTTATTGGGTTTACTTACAGAGCAGTGGGTGAGGGTATATGAACAGGAACATGGTGTCAATACAGGAAGGCTTCCCTGGAAAGTCCTCATTCAAGCATGAATGGTAACCTCCCCACAGCTGCATCAAATGGCCAGAGACCCTCCTGTCCTCTTCCTCAGTTTATATACTCTTTGGTCCCTCCACATCATGCAATTAGGGCTGACTGGATGTTTGGGAGCTGTGACTGACTCTCCCTGTCCCTCCTTTCTTGCAGACTGTAACAGTCAACAAACTTAGGTGTGATGATGCTAGGCAAGTGGGTGTAACCCTAGCTTTGGAAGATGACATCTCTTCATGGTCTGTCAGTAGAAGGACAGTCCTATGCAACATCAGTCATGCTTAAATATCTGTCAAAGGTGAATATGTTATGTTTTATAGAATATATAAGGAAAAGTATAAGCCAAATTTACACAAATTCTTTCACTTCTGAATAAATAAGCTTTTTTCAAGACTAAAGAACAGAATATTCATTTCACCAGTTCTTTTTCAATAAATTTAGTTTTTGTTTTGAAACTTTATTTTATATCTATGACTGATTTTCAGTAGTTTATTAGTAATAGGCATTCATTTTGAATGTTCCCTTATAACAAAAATGTTTTGTCTTGTCTATATATACACTTAAGTAAAATTTCAATAAAATTGTTTAGAAGATTTTGAAATGAGCACTCTATGATTTTTCTGATTGTAGTAGGTCGAGCTTGAGAGTTGAATTATGACTCAGAAATCTATTAAAACTATGTACATTTTTATGAATAATATAATTATCTTAGAAAATACAGTATGCCTGGTGGAATGGCTAATGAATAAAATTAAGTAAGTGTAATCTAAAAGGAAAAGAAACTGAGTATTTTAACAAAAATTTAAGTACATGCTGATGAAAAGCTTTGCATATGCAAAAATGTGTATCTTTCACAATGGATACACATTGCATGTCTGTATAAAATATCTAGATTACAAGAAGTCTTTCATTTTTCAACTCAAATGTATTGTCACAAGCCCATTTATTGTACTAAGTTTCAGGTCCTGTTTTAGGTAGAGGTGTTGTACAGCAGTATCCTCAGAATTGAAAATTCACTCTGAGAGTCAGGGAAATCCATAAGTCTCAGGAGGAAAACAGATAGTCTATGTCTGGGAGAAGAGAAACTTGCCCCTACCCAGCAGTTTAGAATAAACAATTGGTGGGGAGGACTCTGACCCATGGAACTGCTGAGAGAGGAGATTCTGGGACCCCTGCTTTGCAGAGAGGGCTTGTTGATACTGCTGCTTTTGAGTCACCCCTGCTCCCTGTAGGTAACCCCTCACCTTCACTCCTGCCAGTAACCCCAATAAAAACTCATTGTTTCATCATGTTGGACATGATTTATGTCTGAGTTCCATTTCCAGGGTGAATAGGTATGTGTGTGTGTGTGTGTGTGTGTGTGTGTGTGTGTGTGTGTGTGAACAGTCTGCCACATAACAGGGAATACAGTGGAGAACATTCATGTGTAATGCTTGTGGGCCTCTAAGGAGTCCTGCAGAGGCAAGTAGTTTATTATTGATATTGTGAGAAATTGACTCCAATATAATGAAGGATAAATTCACAATACTACAAGAAAAATGAGATATATCTGAGAAAAATAAAACGGGATTTAATTTTTAAAGAAATATTACTATGACACTGAAGGAACTTTCTATAAACAATAAAACATATTAAGAGAAGAAAAAAATAGCTTATGATTCAAAGTTTTTGTTTGTGTTTTTCTTTATTCCTTTAGGTCTTGAAGTCAATTTATGCTCAAATACCTAAGAAATAGCTCATTAACTGTAACCACGTTTGTTCCTTTTCATTACAATTCTGTTTTAAGCATGACAGAACGAAATGGTACATTACTAAAAGTAGAAATTAGTGCAGGTGAAGGATTTTAAGGCAGTATAAAATGTTTCTTTGCTTCACAAAGATTCTACTAAATAATTAGGTACAGAGGTGGTTGGGGCAAGTATTTTATCATTTTCCCCCAAAGAAATCTGACATTCACCATGTTTATATTAGCAATATGATCTTACTGAAGAAGAACTCATTGCAAGGTTGAAAGAATATTTACTTAAGTTACTAAATTAAATTTGTATAAAAATGAAAACACATGGCAACTTGGCCCTCAATCTTTGTCAACTGATAGAGATCTAATAATATACTGTTCAAAAAGTATTGTGTTCCAGATGGTTTAAAAAACATACAGACACTTCTTTGGTCTTTTAGTATCTTTAAATGCCACCATTTGGCAGTTTGTCTTTATGTAAGGAACTTAGATTTAGTCCAAGCTTAGTAAGGGGAGAACCTAATATCTCTTTGATGTCAGAGATAATATTTAGATTGGTGAATAATGGGATAGGAAATCTGAAGATTTTATTATATATTGAATCAATAATGATAGATTAAACTGAATAAGAAAATCTCCAACACATTTTTCTTCTCTATAACTGGATACCGAAATCTGTTTTAAGTTTATGACTTATTAATGGCAGATTTTGCTTCTTTTTCTTCCCACATTTAGTAAGATACACTGATTCATGTGGGTGAAAATACATGTTGATAACACATTAACAGAGAAAGAAAAGTGTAAAACCAGAAAACCTGAAATAGTTTGCTATGGAGCAAGAATATTAAAACCAAAAGAAATGCAAGATTTGAGACTTTATTATAATTTTTAAAATTTATTCCATTTTATGTGTATTAATGTTTGTCTACATGTATGTAAGTGCACCATGTGCTTGCAAACCTATGGAGGCCAGAAGAGGGGGTCAGATCCCCTGGAACTGAAGTTATGGTCTTTTGTTAGCTTCCATGGGGGTGCTGGGAATTGAACCCAGATCCTCTCAAGAGCAGCCAGTGCCCTTAATCACCGAATCATCTTGAATCGTGAGACTTTATTAACATAACCAATGATACCAAACTTGAGTTAAAATATTTGGGTCATTGAATGATCTCGGTGACCAAAGTCCAGAGTCTTAGAACATTTTCCCTAAACAGTTATGAATTCACTGATCATGGCACAGTCACTTTGATTCAAGTCCATATATATGTGAGACAAGTGGAACATTGATTCTCTGTGCCATTAGTAACAAACAACTTTGTTGTGCAGAAATGTGAGACATGTTTTTTAAAACAACAATTTCACAAAATTGGAGATGCATCAAAATTTCAAACATGCTTTTCCTTGTTAATTTGATATTTTGTACAATGTTTAAATTCATTTGACTTAGTTTTGCTTTAAAACCATACAGCTCTTAGAGAAGACTATGCATTTGCATATTCTAGATAGGATAAAATATGAATGGTTAGCAAAAAGTATTTGGAAATACCACCTAGGATTTTCAAAAAAGCAATGAAGGAATATACTTATATGTTGTAGGGAACATATGCACTGAAAAGGATTTTGTGTATTTTTAGTGTATGCATACGTGTGTGCGTGTGTGTGTGTGTGTGTGTGTCTGCATAAGACTGCGTGTGAATGCAGAAGCTAGAGGAGCATGTAGGTGTCCTATTACATTCTGCTTTATTCCCTTCAGGCAGAGCCTCTCATTGAACCTGGAGCTAGGCTGGTGGCCAGCAAGCCCAATAAATACTCCTGTCTCCAACCCTCCCTGCACTGTGCTGTGGTTACAGGCATATGTGACAATGCCCCACTTTTTACACTTTTATATTTTAACATTGGCTTTAACATTGTATAATTTCAAATGTACAAATTAGTGAACAGTTTTAAATATTAATATGAGAAAAATTTATGTAGCTTGGAACTCTACAAAATAAGTGTTTCAGTATAATACTATATATGCAGTTATTAGGTGAAATTTCAAAATATCTTTGCACACAAAAATCTCTTTCTACATGCCCCTAAGTCATAAGACATCATTTTTCCACTTAACAAACCAGCGTTCTTAAGTTTATAATGGGTGATTCTTTGTCACATGATAAATTAGTTCTAGGGTCATAATTCGAACTAAAGTTGTCTGATCCACTGACCAGTGTTCAAGTAATAAAAAATTGCTTTGACAATAACCAGTAAATATTCAGAACCTGGGAAATTGGATAATTTGATTAATTGAATGATTTTTAGGTAAAATAATATGAATTACAGGACATCCAAATATAGAAAAAAATGAAGCAGGTTAAAATCTGCATATTCAACATCCAATATATGCATGTATAGAAGTTTAAGATGAGCAACAAAAATCTTTAGTTACAGCATTATGCACTGAGTGAGTGACATGTGAACATTTCATTGACTCCTTATCAGATTCTGCAAAGCACTTAAATATTTTTAAAGGAGAATCAAAATTCACATACTTCTTTTTCCACCTAATGCATTGTGACCTCTTTTTTTTACATTATCATATCTACAGAATCATTTAAGAGACATCACTCTACTGCTTTTTGCCATTTTGGATAATAATGTCAACATAAACAAGGCATCCTCCAAACTGTGAAAAGAAGTAGTTCATATAATAGGAAGAATATCTTTCCAAAACATAAATCAAAATTATAACTACAAAGACTTTGAATTTCCATTTATCCTATGTTCCAAGAGCCTCAGCAATGAACAAACTGTTTAGCTGTTTCACACAACAGGCAGAAAAGGTAAACAGGTTGCAAATATTCAGAGAGCAAAGTCAGTAAAATTTAATGAAGCTCATTTCTCAATGAGATATGATAAATGGAGAATAAATTTGCCTGAATGGCATCTGTTTCTCTGATAACATCCGTGCATATTGCCAGGACATTGTACATGCACAGAAGTTTTGTAAGGGAAATTTAAAATGCGCTGGCTTACAAGCTAATTATGTTCTGAATATTTGTTTATTTTATATAAATGATCTTGTCATGTAAATGATGATGTTATGTAAATGATGTTATTTGTCTAAATGGTGTCTAATAAATGATTTAACTCCTGCAATGTATCGAAGTTACAGAAGTCGATCTGGAAAAAGCAAAATAATCTACTTTGAAGATCAATAAAAAAGGTAAAATTGAAGAAATGGTATTTTGTCTTCATCATACTTTAAATATTAGCATTAATATTTCCAGAAATATTTTATGTGATGTTTCATAGCAGGAACATTTTCTTCACTCTGTTTCAAGGATGCTCTAAGTCCATTTCTGTGGGAAAGATGCTTTTTTACTTTTCTGAGGATGTGGGACTGTTAAGATAGGGAATCGGTGGGACAAAGGTGAGTTGATCACCATCCAAAGAGTGACAAAAGTAGCCAAACTATTATGATGCTAAAGCTCATAAATAGAGAAGGCTGGCCAATCTAGGACACATTCCCTGGGGAATTCGTCAGATTTCACTGTGAGTGTGGGATAACTGGTTCATCCTCTACACTAAGCCTGTAATATTGGTGCTAAACTAAATAAATTTAAAGCAATCCTTAAAAGATGCTTTTAAGTTGTCTTGATCAATGCTGAAATTAATGCATCCAATAAAATTGGGAATCAAGCTTCCAATAAGATTATGTTTTTTGAGGGATGTGTAAAAGACAAATTAAAACAGAAGAAATCCATCTCATTTCATAAACAATATCAGTGTCAATTTAGAAAGTTTCAAATATTACAAAGAAATCTAGACTTAATAAATGAGTTTAGAAGTGACAGGCTATAAAATCAGTACCCAGAAAGCAACTGTGTGTTTAGATACTAACAATGAACAATCAAAATTCTAAACTTAACATAATAGTGATGAGTATGATAAAACAGCAACTGAAATATCTAGAAACATGTTCGATTTTATACATACAAATTTTATAAGCATATATATTTTAAGTATAACTATTACACACATATATATTCTGAATCTGCATGGCAAAACGTGTTAAACACCTTAGAAATTAAGCATGGATAACCCATTGGGGGTAAATGCTGTGTTCAATATCAGGAAACTAAATGTTGTTAACATGTTCCTTCTCTCTACTGATCCATAGTAAGATAATCAAAATCCTTGAGGGATGGTATATATAAGTGAACTATCGTGAATATTTTGAAAATCAGAAGTCATGTAAATGAGAAAGATGATGAAACTGACAAGAATTTTTTTTACTTTAACATAGTATTAAATTTTATACTTTAATGAATAAACCAATTTGATGAATACAGTTTAACAAATGAAGTCCATATTATTGTAACTAATATTCAGATCATCAGTTGAGCATTATAACTGCTATAAAATTAATAATTCCCATGCACTTTTTGTCATACGTTTTGCCAATTTACTCATTCAGTTTCATAGGTTGATGTGTTAGCTACATTTTTGCTGCTGTGATTAAAAACCATGACCATAAACAACTTAGAATTTACTTTGGCTTACTGTTCCAAGTGGCTAGAATTTACAGTGACAGGAAGGCAGCTGATCACATTTCCTCTGCACAATAGAGAGAGAACAGGAGGGGGGCAGGCTATAAGTACACAAAGTCAGACCCCAATGATGCCCTTCCTCCAGTAAGGCTGTCCCTTCTCAAGGTTCCATAACCTTCCCAAACAGCACCATCACCTGGGGACAAAGTATTCAAATATTTATGCCCATTTTCTCATTCAAACCAGCACAGTTAATAAGCATTGGAACTTACTGTTGAATCATCATATCTGGTAAAATTTTCCCACTCTTGCCGGACACGGTGAACATCCCATATGTCATCCTGGATTCTATCAGTTGCATGTAGCTTCTAGGATACGAAAAGTTTGCTCTTTGTTAATTCAAAGCAACTCAATAAGTGGGACACCTCCATTCACTACAAAGGTCGGCATCTGGAGCTCTTCTGGATTCTTTCATTAGACTCAGACAGAGCTAGTACAAATACTATATGGCAGGAGATGGGGCAAGACTTTCCCATTATCGGCCAGAGTAAATTTCAATGAAGACGTTATTAACGTTGAATTTCTGTAATTAAACGCAACAGAATATTGTGGAAAATTATGTGGAAAATATATGCTGCACTTGCTTTGCTATATTTGGTTTGGGGATCATTGAATACTGCTTGATTCTCTTTTCATTCTTACATGGTTCATTCATGCCAGTAGTAAGCTGGGTTCATATGATGCATTAGAAAATCTTCTTCCTCTTTTGGTGTTTTTGAAAATTTTTTTTCCTGTTACGGAACGTATGTATTGGATAATCCTAGTAAGCTTTTTCATATCCACTTGTGTTAGTTGGGTTTTACTTTTATATTTGCATAGTATGCAGTTTGTACACTACAGTTACATTTTCTAACACTTGTAGGACTGATTACTTTGTCTCTTCTGACTGGTTAATTGACTCTTCTCTCATATTTTCACTTCTCACATACACAAACCTTTTCTCCTTTTAATGAAACATATCAGAAAAATAATTTTCAAAATACTTCCCATTTTTTATTTTCTATTTAGTTTACATTTATTTTCCATTTTGTTTACATCTATTTTCCATTAAGTTTACATCTACAATTTATATGATATTCTTTCATTTTTCAGGTTTCCTTGGTTATTTTTCTGCATTCTGGATTAAAATGTAAGTTCATTAATTGTCACACTTTTTATTCTTTAATCTACTTATGTATTCAATGTTTCCTCCAATATTATTACATATCATTTTATTAGCAGTAAAAATTACTTAGTTTTCAAAGTTCTGTCCTTTCCTTCATATATTCAGCTTGATTGCACACATTTTTGCTACATGCACTAATTTAGAAGTTTTCTTAGGGGGGGGATTGTTGTGTTTTGAAGACAGGGTCTCATTGTAGCCACAGCTAGTCTTCAACTTGCTATTTAAATCAGGCAGACCTCAATCTCACAGAGATCCACCTGCCTCTGCCTACCAGGTGCTAGGATTAAAGGTGTGTGCCACTACACCCAGCATGTTCCTATTCTTTTAAAGGATACTTAAGTAACCACAGACTGCATAATCATCCAACTTCTGCTGTCTATTCTGGTCATCTTTATAATTCACATACATACTGTTTGTCATGCTTAATAATTAAGTATAATGTATTCTTATTTTTAAATCTTATCCATCATGACATCCTTTAATGCTTCATCTGCTCTAGGTTCTATTATATGTCCTCTGCCCTGTTTCTCATACCCCAGCCTAGAGCACTATTCTTTAATATCTACATGTAGTGATTTTATAATACTCAGTTCACAATTCACATCATTTCAATTTCCCACTGATTTTCTTGCCTTCTCCAATCATAAATTTAGTTCTCCTTCTTTTCAAGTTCCAAGTAGTTCATGTGCTATTCAATTTCAACCTCAAATTACTTTTCTTTGAACACATGTCCTTTCTTCTCTCTTGGAGAATATGATCAATTTAAATAACAATTTTTCTGAACTTTCAGATCCCCACCATGCTTGACCAATTACCTGCATATAACAGGTATAGTAGAAATGTAGAGGAATTGATTGAAGGAGTTGAGTTGGTGAACCAGTTGGCATAGACTGTTGCCACATTGTCCTTGGTTGATTGGAAATTGGCATTCATTCAGTGAGACACTCTAAATTGCTTCCACAACAAAGTGGCATGCTTCATCTAGTAGATAGTGATGGATCCCATCAAATGGAAACAGCACCTGTTTCTCTTTTAATGTATTTTCAGTGCATATCAAGCATGTTTGATAATGCAGGCTTTAATTGTTCTAATTTGGTTAGAATCTACTGAAATAATAAATGAGGCAATTTTATCTTTTCAAAGACAATGGACTTTAATGAGAATATTTTTTCTATCTACCAATTGGCAGTCATAATTTATTTATGGCAGGGTTTATGATTCATCATTACAATTTCCTTCAAATTTTGTAAGAAAAATTATCTCTGTGAGCACAAGCATCTTATCCCAGCAGCTGTTATTCACTGGCTGATATTTTCTGCAAGCCCTAAAGTTAGCATTAGCAGTTTTCAGCTGAATTTCTCTTTGTTTACATTTGGAGTATTTCCATCGTTTAAAAACTGTCTCATCATAAGAATGTAAGGAAGAAATACATGCAGTCGTAGCAGGGCCTTGTTAGCAAACTCTAGTGCTCTTTGCTTCTTAGGTATGAACGATGCTGGCAGGAATCATCTCTTCCCAATAGTGGGAGTCTATAAAAAGAACTTGGATCAATTTTCTCTTCATTCAAAAGGCTCATTGAGCTCAAAGGATTTCTTTAAAATATTTGCTTTGTGAAGTTTTAGGTATTTCCCAAAGCTTCTAAAGAATGACATTGTGCTTTTTATTCTATTTGCAAGGAACTGTAATCTCTAGATGCTGGGGAAGAAATGAGTTGATGTTATCACTGTACTCCAATAGTATTTTTAGAGAATTTCATTCCCTGCTTATTATTTTCCTTCTGTTTTCATCTTGTGACAGCTCCATCATGCATCTGTAAGTTAATCCTGAGCCTGGAAATGCCTAGATAATGGCTAGCTGGAACTTTACAGCAGCATGGATAACCACTGGCAGGGCAAAATAAAGGGCTTTGTTGTGGGAAAAAGAAAGGGGAGAAGAAGCAGCTGTCTAACTTGCTCCTGCTTCTTTCAAAAATATTTGGCTAAGCTGCTGTCTAGTGTAGTCAGCTTGTATTAACTCTAGTATCAGTCTGTTTTAACACTAATTGTTTACACATACACTCATCTGCCTCATTTGTATGGAAATTATTCCCATAAATGCTAAACAGAAAAGTCAAGACTTTACTTAGATGAGTCAAGTGATGTCAGACATGATAATGCATGGTAGAGCAGAGGACATTCAGGACTAATACTGGGAAAAGGTGCTTAGAGACTGAGATGTCAGACTCAGCTTAAAACAAACAAACCTGAGACAGCCACACACACTTTCAAACATAAACCACAAAGCTTCAGCTATTCAGAGTTGTTTATGGTTCTCCTTCATTTTAGTGGGGGCAGGTATTACTTCTATAAAAAATGTGTTAGGAATTTTGATAGGGATTACATTAAATCCACAGATAGGTTTATATAGTCTGTACATTTTAACAATATTATTAAATCTGAAAATAGGAGTCATGCTTCTATTTATTTGTCTTTTTATATTGTTACTTTTAAATATTTTATTTATTATTTCCATTTTATGCATATGAGTGTATTGCCTGCGTGTGCGCAAGTGCACCCATGTCATGCAATGCCAACAAAGGTCAGAAGACGGCAACGAATCCCCTGGAACTGGTATTATGGAGCATTGGTAGCTTCTATGTAGGTGCTGGGAATTGAACCTGGGTCCTCTGCAGGAGCACCCAGTGCTCTTAACCACTGAGCCATCTCTCCAACCCTGATATATTTTTATTTTTATTGTGTGTATATGTGTGTGTTGGGGGAAGGGGTGTTGTACACATGAGTGCAGTGTTCACAGAGGCCAGAAAAGGGCCTCAGATCCTCTGGAGCTGGAGTTACAAGTGCTCTTGAGCTGCCCAACATGGGCGCTAGGAACTGAACTCTGATTCTCAGGAAGAGCAGTTCCTGTTCTTAGCCACTGAACCATCTCGCCAGCCCCTTGTCTTTTAAAATTTTAATCATCAGTGTTTTGTAGCCTTTAGTATACACATTTTGCTTCCTTGAATAAGTGATTTCTCCAATAAACTTTTTCTTTCTAATGTTGCTTTTAGTGAGATTGACTTCTTAATTTTCTTTTCAAATAATTCATGTTTAGCCAGCAACTAATTTTTTTACGTTAAGTTCACATCTTGCAACTTTACTACTGTGTTTATTACTCCTAATAATTTTTATGTAGTCTAGAGTTTTCTTTATAACACATGCTGTCTACAGAGATAATTTCATTAAGTCTTTTCTGGTGGATGCTAAAAAGAAATAACTTTGATGTTCATTTATTTTGACTAGAACTTCTATTATTAAAATATACTGGACAGGGTGCTGGAGAAATGGCTCAGTGGTTAAAAGCACTTACTGCTCTTGTGAAAGACCCAGGTTTGCTGCCAGCCCCCACATGGCAACTGAAAAACACCAAGGGATCTGACATCCTCTTCTTCTGGCCTCCATGGGCATCATACATGCAGCATGTTATACTTACATACATGCAGGAAAAACACTTATACACATAAAATAAAAATAAATAAAAATTCGATATGAATATATTAAACTGGGCCATGGGGGGAGGTGCGAACAGTGCCACCAAACTATATTGCATGAAAATCGCAAAAATTAAGTTAAAAATTGTTTTTGCAATGTTGAAGTTTACCATTTGAAATTGGATTATTGCATTATAATCATTATATGCTTAATATATGGGGCTATGTTATAAATCATCCAATGCACATTTATAGCTTTTTTAAATCAATGATATTACTCTCTGATAGTGGGACTGCAAATATACCTATATCCCAGGAATAATCCCAACCTAGTTATGGTTTGTATTAGTTACTTTCTGTTGCTGTGATAAAACACCATGACCAAGCAACTTTATAGAAGGAAGAATTTATTTGGGCTTATGTTCCAGAGGGATAAAATCTCATCATGGCGGAAGAAGGCTGGAACAGAAAACTGAGTACTCACATCTCCAAGCAGGTACAGGAAACCGAGTGTGTAACTGGAAATGAGCTAGTATATGAACTCTCAAAATCTATACCCAGAGAAGGGCTTCCTCCAGCAAGGCTGCACCTCCTAAAACTCCTAAACCTCCCAAAGAGCCTTACCAACTGACCAAGTGTTCAAAAACCTGAAGCCTAAGGGGGACATTCTCATTCAAACCACCATGTGATATATGATCTCTTCAAGAAATAGTGACTGCTGTTGGGAAAATTGGTTACCCACATTTAAAACAATAAACATGTTCCTTGATTTTATAGTTTGCACAAAAATGAACTGCAGTTTCTGTGCAAGACTTCAAACTGTAAACTGCCTTGAACAAAACGTAATTGGAAAGGTCTCATCACATTTGTCTTTATAATGTTTTCTTCTATATGTCACAAACAATAAAAGCAAAAATAGACAAGCGGCATTATATATTAAACATTTAATAGCACAGCTAAGGAAACTGTCCAACAGAGTCAAGAGACAATTTCCTACCATGTGCTTTGTAAAGGATTAACAGTCAAAATAGACATTGAACTCAAACAACACACAACAAAAGACTAAACAAAAATACAAATATAGAAACCACCCAAATGAGAAAATAACTCAAGTAGACATTATTCCAAAGAAAATATACACTGAGACAATAAGTAGATGCAAATGAAAGTCACCAGGAGATACCATCTCAGAGCTGCTAACACTGTTTTGTGAAACAGACCAAAGGCAGCTTGGAGAGGATGTGGAGAGACTGGCAAGCAAATCACTTTATTTGAATATTCTTTTTTATATCTATCTATTCATGCACTCATTCATTCATTCATTCATTCATTATCTATCTGTGCCTGTGTAGGTACAGGAGCCTGTGTGGGCAAGGAAGATAGAGGAATGCATTGAGTGTCTTCTATCACTCTCCACCTATTCCTTTCCTGAAGCAGAATGTCCCCCTGAATACGGTGCTCCTCTTTTCTTGGCTAGGTTAGAAGGCAGCAAGGCCCAGGAATCCTCTTGTCTCAGCCCTCTCTGAAGTTGGGGTTGCAGGTCAGTGCCACATTTCTGGTTTATTTACTGGGTACCAGGATCCAAACTCTGGTCCTCATAATTGTGCTAAGTGCTCTTAATCACTGAGCCATCTTTCTAGCCCATTATCAAAATACTCTAATTTTTCTTCTTTGTTAATGATAACCTCAAACTGGCTTTTTTGGAGGGAATTAACTCAAGCCAGATGGATGAAGCAAAACATTTGAGAATGCACAATAAAATTTTACAGTTCTCCCACTGGCTAGATTTAGGAACCATTGAAAAAAATACCTCTAATTTCTCTGACCTTGTATTGTGTTCTCTGGACAGCAGACCCCAACATCTCCAGCATCTCCTTTGAAAAACAATCTAATGCAAAGAAAATAAACAAATGTTCATTTTTTTTCTTCCTTCAGGTATAAGGTCTAGGTCTTATCTGTAGTCACTCATGAAAGAACATGTTTGGGGTGATTTCTAGCATTATTTTAGTATATGTTATCATAGCAACAAGACTGGAGAATGTCTACTAAGGTCAGTATAGCCTTTCCTTCATATCTTAACTAGTAAACTGTGAAGAACTTTCCATGATCAATTTCAGGTATTATTTGGGAAACCCTGCCACATGAGGCCCACACATTTATCATCTGTTTTGCCAGCATTTTTTATATCATGAATTAGTTAAGCCATTCTGCTTTGCTATATTTGTGCTTTCCTGAGCATATGACTTATTATAAATTTTAAGAGTAATGTCTTTCACAAGTAAGTTCTTACTAAATATTTATCTGGTAAAAGAAAGGAGCCAGAGGGCCTCCCAAGCCCACGTGACCCTTGAAGCACAGATCCTCAAACAACCTTAAGAGTAAAAATAAATTGGTTTATTTGGGCCAACTTTAAGGTCTTAAACACCCAAAAGGAAAGTATAACCAAATATTAAAGTGAGTTAGTGTAATGCTAACTCTTCTTTAAGAGTTCAATGGATTACACTTCCCAGACATTAGTCTTAAGTCCATATAAAACGTTATTTAGACAATTATTTCACATTGATGATTTTGTTTCTTATAAGAAAGTGCTGCTCAGATGTAAGACTTCAAATATTGGTCTGTAATACTGTAGTGCCCATCCGTAGCTAGGGAGTCAACCCACTATTGTTCTAAAATGATGACTAAATTTGTTTTCTCCTCCTATCCAGAAGCCTTTGAGCAGTAACCGATACTGATTCTAGCTACTCCAACAGCTATCAAAGTGCCTGAAAACAAATCTTGAGTTCTTCACTCTCGAGTCCAGCCTTGGCAGACAAAAGGAAAATGAGGAGGAACCCAATAGAGGGATGGTTTTGGAAGCTCTTGTCACGAAATTTCAGTGGACTCTGATATGAACATTTGAAATTTGCCTTGTTCTGACTTTTTTTCTTGTTCCATCTAGAACTTATAATGCTAACTACTCTTACCTTTACTTCTCCTTCACATCTTCTAGACTCTCATGAACTTTCTGATCTTATGACAAATACCAACCCCCAATGCAACTTCAAATATATATGTTTAAAATGCATATATTTCATTTTAATACAAATGTGAGTTATGCTTTGTATTTGTATATGATTGTCTCTAATACCACGCTTCAGAACATAATTATAT
>NW_008346927.1:1491130-1493491 GCF_000622305.1 Nannospalax galili
ATATGTAGGTATACCTACAGTATAATCAAAATTGACCGCTAAATATTGTCAATACTAAAAGCAAAATCAATAGAATAATGTTCTAGGTATGTATGTGAGTGCACCCATGTTGTTCAATACATGTGAGGTCAGAAGAAGACATCAAATTCCCCTGAAACTGGAGTTATGGATAATTCTTAGCTGCCATGTGGGTGCTGCGAACTGAAAGTGGGTCCTCTTCAAAAGCAGCCAGTGCTCTTCATGACTGAGCCATCTCTGATGACTTTTAGTGCAATGTGCATGACATTATATTGTAAATACTTGGGAAGGACAAAGGTATTCACAAATTTGAAAAAAAAGCTTACTAATTAAAATCTTGCTTCTTAAAATTTTAAAGTGTATAGACCAGGAACAAACCTACAATCTTCATTTTACACTTGTTCTTGTAATATAATATTTGATAACTCACTAAAATGTCTAATACCTCAATTTTTAGAAATTAGAAATAATGTCACCTATCTTTTGAAGAATAAGCAAAATAAATAATGATATTACAGAGGTTAGTGTTAGTTGACAGTTTAATTGGATTGAGATGCCTCAAATTTGGTAAAGCACATGCATTTGTGGGTATCTGTGAGAACATTTCCAGTGATTATTGGCATATGGGTCAATGAACTGAGGGGTGGAGATTTTCCCTGATCATGGGTATCGCTGTCCAATACAGTGAGAGCACAGATAAAGCAAAAGACAGAGGGGAAGTTTCCTGAATGCAAGCTCAGTTTTTGAATGAGTTCAGATTTGCTGGTTCCATTACCCCTGGACACCAGACTCCAGTTTCCTTAGGCTGTGAATAGAGACCCAGATCAGGAATTCTTCATGAAGTTTCCATGAAGTTTATTCTCAGACTTGGATTACATCATCTGTCTCCCTTACTCTGAGACATCCAGGCTCTTGGACTGATCAGTTCCTGACTTTTCCAGCTCTCCAGCTTACAGACAGCAATTGTAAGCATACTAGTTTTGATCATGTGAACTAATCTGATAAATATTTTATGCTTATGTACACATTTTACTGATTCTGTTTCTTTAAAGAACCATGATTAGAACTAGCTCATATGTCTATTATAAACTGATGTATATAGTACATGTGTCTTTATTCCTCACAATAAACTTACACAGAGATGCATATTATGTATTTCTTTTTTTCTTTCTTTCTTTCATTTTTGCTATGGTGATGAGGTTTGAATTTAGGGCCTCATGTATGCTCTACCTCTGAGCTTATCTGTCTGTCTGTCTGCCTGTCATTCTCTCCCATGTGTACTATGTCTTTGGTGGTGGGGAAAGGGGTCATATGAAAGGACCCACAAAAAAACTAAAAGACACAAAACATTATAACTTGACAAAATTTTCCTATTAACATTCAAGAAATAAACATTATTTTCTACAATATTAAAATCTGAAAGAGACTTCCACCACTCCCATGACATGTTGGGCACAGAGATCACTATCAAGCTATTCAAAGACAATGTAAGTTGCCTTAGATGCTCTAATTAGTATAGTGATAGGTTCTGTTGTTTTCCATCCAGGCTCGGCTTTCCTTTTTCAAGTCCTACTTCTGTCATCTCCTTTATGAAGTTGTTTTTATAGAAAGCTCATTGAGTAAACATTATTAGCACTAAAAACCTCAGAATCAGCTTCCTGTGAACACAAATAGCAAAGTATGGTGATTTCCACCACTGGGGTCTAATCAGGCTATTGAATCCTGCTGTCAGGCTGATTTCTAATTTAATTCTAACTTTTTCAACCAATTTGAATAAAAACACCTAATACATTACTAAAAGCATATAATGATTCAATAACTAGGAGACAAACACAATGTATTTTAATTTTAATAACAAAATTTGTTCTTGCATATATGTGCTAATAACATCGAGCATGTTGTCAGCTTGCGTCTCCTTGGGCAAAATGTTTTAGAGCACAATTATATTAAAATTCTCACACTCTTGGGGCTGGAGAGGTGGCTTAGTGGTTTCAGAGCGCTGGCTGCTCTTCCAGAGGACCCAGGTTCAATTCCCAGCACCCACATGGCAGCTAACAACCATCCATAACTCCAAGTCCAGGGGTATCCAAAGCTTTCTTCTTAGTTCCATGGACATGGCACGAAATGGGTGTACTTAAATACATGAAGGCACTACACTCATACACATAAATGCAGTTTGTTATCCTGCAACTAATTCCCCTAATTCCCCTCCACTCTGCTGTGAACATTCACTTATGTGAAGTGTTTTTATAGAATTTTCACACATCTTTCTGTATATTTTAAATTCTCTCTAAATTACATGTAATACCTAATATAACATAAATGCTAAATAAGTAGTTATCA
>NW_008346927.1:1493596-1500191 GCF_000622305.1 Nannospalax galili
GAGAGTGAAAGTAGGATATGTATAAGCATATGTGTGTATAGAGTTGTACACATAAATATTTTTGAACATATACTATTTATCAATAGATATATATTTTTATTTTCAATAATTATGGTACACCTATTTTTAGACCTACAGCTAAGAGTTGATTTGTCATCAGATAGACTACAAAAATATAATCCAATCATTAAATTACCAGGCTTATTTCTGTAGTAGTTTGAATATTAATGGGGCAGTATAATTTGATCATTTGGAATAATTACTTTTTACATGTATTCCAAATTTCTTGATGTGTTTTTCTAATTTAGTATATGCTAATTAATCAAAAACTAGCTGTAACTACTACTATCATGTATGTCTGTATTCCACACTATGTCAACAAAGAATTGAGACTTTTAACTCTGAAAGCTAAGTAAATATTCAAATAAAATCAATATTTTAATATTTGACATTTTATATGGAGAAAGTATCATTGGGCCCTAAAAGCAGAAACTTTTCCAACAGTTAATCATTTTTTAAATTGGCAGATAAAATGTATATGCCAACATGATGTCTTTAAAAATGCATACCTTGTGCAATAGCTAAGCAGACCTAATTAATATGTACATAATTGTATTGGTCACTTTTCTGTTGCTGTGATAGAAACATTGACTGAAGCAATTTATGGAAGGAAGAGGTATTTGAGCTTATGGTTCCAGGGGAATTACAGTCCATCATGGTGGCTGGAGGTGGCTGGAGCAGGAGCAGCAGAAGCTAAGCTCTCACATCATCACTCAGGCACAGGAAGCAAGAGAGCAACTGGAGATTTGGCAAGGCTTAAGAACTCTCTAAGCCCATCCCCACAGTGACGTGCTTCCTCCAGAAAATCACACCTTCTAAAACCTCCCAAAACAGCCCCATCATCTGGGGACAAAATGAGCCTATGGGGGACATTTTCATTCAAACTACCACAATAACTTTATACATATGTTTTTGTGATGAGAACACACAAAATCTACTCTGTGAGAGTCTCAGGAAGGAATTATTACTAATGATACTGGCCATGCTGCAAAACACAGATTTTGAGCTTTTCTCTCCTAATTAAAACTTTGGGGCAGGAAATGGGAAAAATGGAGGTGCATTAACTGGGGAGGGTGGAGGGAGGATTAGACAGGGAGGGAGAAAGAAGAGATAAATGATGCATAACTGGTATGAAAAACCAGAGAGAAACTTATTCATTCAAAAACATATTGTAAAATTACACATACATTATCTATACATGAGTCCATGTGTATAGCTGAAGGTTATATAGCAACAAACAATGCCAGTCAGGAGAAACCTCCCTTCAAGTTGTTGCTAGAATAGTCCAAGAGACTCCCCAAATTGCACAGGCTATTGCCTCAGCCCTTGATTATTTCCCAAAACTTGAAAGTAAGACCCTTTTGCTGAAGACAGGATATACTTTGGACACAGGATTTAAAGAAATTGAGCTTTAACTGTCTTGGAAGCCACCTTCCCTGAAGGCTAGCTCTCATAGTGTTAGAGAGCACCATGCAAGCTTCTAAGGGAGAACATCAATGGATAGTCTAACCCTAGCTTTAAGGCCTAATAGCCATGACAATAACCAGTAGAGCAAACTATATTTTGGCAATAGTGGCACTTTTATCTTGGGGGTAATCAACAGCTACCTAATTGGACTTAAAGCCCACTCAATGGGAGGAAACTCATGTGTGGGTCTGCAAACATAGCCAAAAACACATGACTGGAGAGGTCATAGATTTTAGAGAAAACCTCAAGACTGTTACATCCCTAAACAAATGTGCAGACAAGTATACCAGTAACCACTCATCAAAGAAGCTTCGTTTGCAACAAATGGAGACTGTTACAGAGTTCCACAAGTGGTTGCATAGAGATTGTCTGTGAATTGCCCACCTTAAGTGACATATCTACAGTGGGGCCTCTATACTTAAGGCTCTTGGAACAAGGGTTAGAGAGAATACTAATGCATCTCTGAACTCTCATCAACAAAACTCACTTATGCAGCAGAGGGCCATGTACATAAAAGGACACAAATGACCAAAGCATAGAGAATAAGAATCTGCAGAGGGTGGGTCCCTGGGCAGGACTCCTATATTAAACTTCACCCACCAAAGGCTCAAGGACCATTGCAGAAGTGGGGGCATAAAGAATGTAAGAGGCAGGGGAGGAGGTGAGCCATGGGAGCCATGACCATATGGAAATAGAGTCTTATGGGCTTCTGGGACATTGTTCATATGAACTTACAACAATGATGACAGCATGAACAAGACCCATGCAAACTCATGCAGACAAAACCCAGCATAGAACTCTGGTAATGGGCAGCAGGCCCCAATCTTAGATGAAGAACTATTGCGGTTGATTACTGCTGGGTGAGGAAGAGCTGATCTTAAAGGGAGGGACTCTAGATAGGCTGACTAGACCTCAGTGGATGAACTTGCACTGTGGGATGTCTGGGGATACTAGCTTGACTAAATAGGCCTAAATGTAAAGGAAAGAATGCACGAAATCCAGTGGAGGAGGGTTATGGGAGGGTGCCAGTGGGAAGGGGGTATAAAGATGATTAAGATGTCATACTTAGTAAAGTATTTATTTTCTTTCTTTTTACTTCATTTAAATAATGCCCTCCAAGCCCATTCATGTTGTCACAAATGCTGGCTTCCTATTTAAAGCTGAATAGACTCACATTGTGTAAATATCTAGTCTTTTAGATTTTTCTCTCCAGCTCATTTTAATCATGCAATAGGTTTCTGCCAGTATTCTGTTCTTTTAATTTCAAACTTTTGTTTTATATATATATAAGCATAATGAATAATCCCTATTTTAGACAAATGAAAAATCTGTAAAAATAAGACAAGATTTTGATGTTTAGCTCTTAAAACATAGTTCTCAGTGTCTTGTGGTATTTCTCTTTGAGTGTGTATCAAGTTCACTGTGCCTGGTGAGACCAGAGGGGTCATGCAGAGCCCATGATCCATCATATTCCATATGGACCACCTGTACTTTTCAACTCAATCATTGTCATTCTCACAATTATCTATGAGAAATACATGAAAAGATATGATTAGACAAAGATATTAGAATCATGTTACCATAACAATTAAAGCCAATCCTTCAATATGATGGTAAATTCTCTAGTTGAGCCTTCATTTCTTATGATTTCTCCTGAGTACTTCTAGTAAGATAGGTCCAAAGCACAGGAGAGAAAAAGATACTTCATGTATTTTCTTAAATAAAGTGTTGGTTTAAACAATTGTTTAATTTGTGTTTCTGTAATTTTTATATCAACTTAATGTATTTATTTATCTCTTTCTATCATTGTCATGATGACTGAGAAATGTCAGTGAAAAAGAAGATTGGAATTTGGGGATGCAAAGTATGTGGAGGAAGGGGAATGGGTTCATGAAAGGCAAGACCGATGAAATAGATAAAGTGAGAAGAAAGAAGGCACTGGAGATTGAACAGTACTGAAGAGGGAATAGAAACACTAGAGAAAGTGACCACTTTGCCCTCAGGGCAGCAAAGATTTCTTTTGGAAACTCTGAGCTTCAGATGAGAACAGGGAGATAGTCATTTATTCACAGTGAGTTCCTGCTTTGCACTAGGCGGTGGTACCTACTAATACATAGTGCTAGAACTTATAGTCTGGAAGTACAGCAATGCTACATGTCCACACTAGAGGTCTGAAACAGATCCACTTGCCATTACTCTTAGATGGGAGTTCTGTACCAGCATTCAAACCACAAAGGATGACATTCTCTGTAAGCACTGACATGGAAAAGTGTATGGGAAAACAACTTAGTACTACTATGCCTATAATATTGTAAAGAGGCTTCAAAGTTTTGTGAATGAGAATTTATCATAAGGGTTTTAAAGAAGAAAAACATGTCTAAAATATTATTCTTGCCTACAAAATTGATGTCAAATTGGTGATCCTGTATCTTTCTCTTCTGTTCCATAGATTACTCAAATCCTGTTTTAGCACAATGATGATAAACATTAGTGGAGGTTAATGGGGATAATTGCCCACTTCAGCTACTGCCACTGACAGATAAATCTCAGCAAAGAAATGATTGCAGCCCAGGGCATAATCACTCTGCCCCAGGGACTTTTAACATCTTAATCAAAATTGCCTTTGCTAAGTCATTTTTAACAATGACTATATGAATTCTTGTGCTCATAATCCATTAGAGACATTTCATTTTTCATTTCTAATCACATAACACTATGTGTGCCAGTGTTTCATTTTTTCATTCACTTTACAATATTAGCTCTTTAAATTCACATATGATTCCATATTGCCTTAGTCGATTCCTTCAGTCTGCTCAAAGAAAATACCAGATCGGTAACTTGTGAACCATAGGAATGTATTTCTTAAAGTCTAGGAGGCTGGGAAGCAGAAAGTCATGAAGTTAGTAGACCTGATGCCTGATCATCATAAATCACACCTCTAGCTGCATCTTCACATTCCTGACAGGGTTAGGAAGCTATCTAGGGCCTCTGTATAAGGAAAATTTCAGCCTTGAATGAGGGTTTCGTGTTCATTAAGCAATCACCACCCACGCCCCAACTCCAGATACCATCACCTTCATAGGTTATTTCAACATACAACTTGTGGAAGACACAAGCATTCAGGTCTTAACACATGTGAGGACTACTATCATTTCCCCAACTTGTAAGTTAGGAAACTCAGGAATTAATTTGCATAAGTAATATCTTCAAAGTAATACAGTTAAGTGTCAGAGCCTGGATGTGGACTCAAGTGTTATAACTCAGTCTCTGTCCCCAAGTACCACCTGCCCCAGATCCAGGCTAAAGTACTTTGTTTGTTGTATGAAGATTAGTATGGAGATTCCTCAAAATTCTAGAAGTGTTCTACCATATGATCGAGTCATACCACTCTTGAACCTATATCCAAAAGACTCTTAACTGTACTACAGAGATATACCCGTTCATCCATGTTCATTGCTACCTTTTTCATAATAGTTAGAATTGGAAGCAACTTGGATGTCCATCAACTGGTAAATGAACAATTAAAGTATGGTACATAAACACAAAGGAATATTATTCCATTCTTAAAAATAAAATTATGAACTTTTCAGGTAAATGAATGGAACTAAGGAATCATCCTGAGTGAGATAACCCCAAACAAGAAAAAGAAATGCCACATGATCTCTCTCATAGGTGGATGCTAGCTTTGAGATCTTAGATATGCATGCTTCACTTTGAAAATCCAAAGATGTCAGGATACTTATAAATAGCCATGTGGGGAGATGCTTCCTGGGAAGGGTGGTATAATGAAGTGATGTAAGGTAGAGGAAAATCATGGAATAGGATGGGTTAAATGGGGTAGGGAATGAGGATAGGAGAAAGAAGGGAGTATAGGAAGAGATAACTAACACTAAAGGCCTTTTAAAAAATCCGTATGGAAATATATCACAATAGAAGCTCTTAAAGTAGAGTATATATGCTATTAAAAGAGGTGAAGAAGAGTTATAACATGGGACAATTGCACTTACTAGATATCATAGGCTGGCAAAGTAAACCCCAATGCCAGGAATGGACTCCCTCATTTTGAGCAGTTGACCAGGGTTCCCGTAAATCATCAAACAACACTGGTCATGGTGCTAGCTTTTGGTTTTCCATGAAAACCAGATGGTAAGACCCTATTGCTGAAGACCCTACATATATGAGCTGTAGAACAAATGAGGAAAAATCAAGTTGGTGTTGACTTCAAAGCCTCATTTCTACTGGTTAGCTTTCATAGTGCCGGAAGGTACTATGCAGCTACCTGAAGAGAAAACTTATCATCAGTCTTACCCAGCTGTGAATCCTGCAAGAACAATTGGCCTGGCAAGATCTGCCTACTAGTGTAATAATGTCATGAATATTGTGGGAGTAACCAGCCACTTTTTAATTGAATTTAAGGTCATCTTCATAGGATGGAGTCTCTACCTGGCATTAACAGCAGACCTAGGAAACTGAGACTAGACAGCTCACAGACTGTAGGAGAAAGCCTAATACAACTATTCTGCTAAGTAGACATAGTAATAAACATATTTCTAATACCTTATTGTTATACATATAGATTAAGTCATTTCTCAACTCTCGTTAGAGAAATTTCCTTATGCAGCAGATGGTAATTAACACAGAGGACCACAACTGGCCAACGTGAAAAAAATAAGAGGCTGTAGGATGTTCATTCCTGAATAGGACACCTATATAAAACTCCTGCCTCCCAAGGCTCAGGAATCATTGTCGAAGATGAAAAAATTGTAAGAGCCAGAGGAGGTGGATTCCAAACAGTTGGTCAGTTACTCATATGAATACACAGCAGTGGTGACATCATGCAAAAATTCCATGTAAGTTCAAGCCAGACAGAATTCCATCATAGACATGCAGAAGTGGTAAGAAACCCCAATCTTGCCTTGGAAACTATTGGCAACCAATGACTCCTGGAAGTGTAAATAGTCAAATAGTCAGTCTTGTTTACGAGTGTGACTCCTGGTAGGTTGACCAGGCTCCAGTGGATGAATACACATCAAAGGGAAATTGGGGACAGAAATCAGAAATATATATA
>NW_008346927.1:1510071-1515072 GCF_000622305.1 Nannospalax galili
GATTGTTTTTATTTTACTGTGATATACACAGCTTTCAGTGTCTTTAATATTTACCTATGTTGTAGTATGTATCAAATTTTCCTGTTTTCAAGTCTGAATAATAGCTGTTTAGATGGGTATATTTTATTTTTAATCTCGTTCTTTCAATTATTAATTCACATTTGGATTGCTTACATCTCTAGTTAAATATTACTATATAAATGGTGTAAGTATGGGTATTGCATTATTGACTCTAATTGTATCTTCAAGTTCTTTTGTATATATACTTGTAATGGTTAACCTTGACTGTCTACTTGGGAAATGCCTAGGAGTTTAGTCAAGTACTCCTCTAGGAGGGTCTTTGAAGAACTTTCCTGAGATGATTGTCATATGGGACAGCCACTGAGTGGGGGAGACCCACCTGAATATATGGACACTTTACAATAGGTTGTGTCTGCATGGAACAAATGAAAGAAAGCAGCCATCACATGGAAGCTCCATGCTTCCTGCCAGGGTACGTCTGTTGCTGCTCCCACTATCTATGTAAGTCCCAGAAGGCTTCTTCCCAGGCCTTTACCTTCAGACTAGAATAAAACATTGCTTTCTTCTGGTTTGAGGTTTCTAGGTGCTAAGACTGGGAGTCTTTGGCTATCTAGTATGCAAATGACTTTAACAGAACTTTCCAACCTCTGTGTAAGTCAACCTAAAATGTCCCCAAGCACATACACCCTTATTGATGTAATGCCTAAGTGAAAAGATTAAAACTGGGGAGTAATTGACATGCTATTTTCCACAGAGGTTGTACTATTTTGTACGCCCATCAATCATACACATGTTCCAAGATTTCCACATCCTTGTTAACATGCCTTTCCATTCTTTCTTCTCTCCTTCTGTTTTTTTCTTGATTCCTTCTTTCTCTCTTTTTTTTCTTCCTTTATTCTTCTTTTAAAAATAACACCGTCAAGTGTCTTCTCTATCGTGTTCTGCTTTACAATGCTAAAGGCCTATTAAGCTGTGGTATGCTAGTAGAAAATTTATATTTTGTTAAACAAGAAAGACACAGGTTAATGGCCCAGGATATTGTGAAAATCAATCTCGCTATTTCTCATTGTGTTTTAAATATCTACTGATGTGTGTGTGTGTGTGTAGAGAGGAAAGAGAGAGAGAGAGAGAGAGAGAGAGAGAGAGAGAGAGACTTGAAGCATACACACAGAAATAGCTAGAGATAAAGGATATAAATTATCATAGTTTTCCAGGAACTGAGGGAACAGGATGATTTAAGGAAGGTGAGTCATACTATTAAATGTTTCTCAGCATCAAAGAAAAAACTTAAAATTTCCCATATGATTCAATGCAAATTTGTTATGAATTGTTTATTCAAATATCCCCCTTTTGTTAAAAAAACTATTTCTGAAACATTAATAGGTTTTATAACTAGTGTAAACATGAAAATTCCCATAGGAAAATTGGTACTAGGATCTGTTTGTGTAAATCGGGACTATTTGTGTAAAATAATTATGCCTTAAATAGAATGCTTGCTTAGGAGGAAAGGCAAGAATACATGGATTGATGATGGTACTTTGTCTCTACAAAAACTTTGGAAGTTTGTGTGGGGTAATTTATAATTACTTCCAATTATCATGGGAGCCTGAATTTTGCACATGGTCATTTGTGAGCCAGAGGTTTGTCAGAGTAGCTCACTAGGAATGCCTTGTAAAGAACAGGAGACCCCACCACAGCCAAAAGCAAGTGAGCTGGAGAACAATCATGTTGTACTTCAGAGTGGTTGCACACATATTTTATGGTATGCCATTCTATAATATCCTAAAACGGATACTGATATGTGGATATAGTGATGTTCTTGGCTGGGATGTATCCTGATGGCTTTGTCCTTCTTGGTGTGCTGTATTTTCTACATTTTTAAAAATATATCAAAATGTCTTAATTTTCTTTACTGGGAGGTTTTTCCTGATCTCATAGTCTGGATTAAGAACTTATATTCCCACGGAGCCTGCATACTACAACATCAGACCTCTTGGCTTCCAAACTAAGTTATGAGCTCCTGAAGGCAGATAGATACTGTTATTCATTGTTTTATTCCAGCCTACTCCCTGACAAAGGCTGTTCACCTTCATAACTACTGTTTAACTGAAGCAATTTAAAATCATGTTTAAAAAAAATAGCGCTTCTTCGGGCAGCTTCTGAAATGGTTCCCAGTGACACCTACCTTCTCCTGTTCATACCGTTGTGTGGGCTAGACCGAGTGGTTTGCCTTTAAAAATTAGAATAAGGCAAAGTAAATGGATGTTATTTATGATATGAACTTTGAAAGGAATTTTTATCTTGATATTGCATACAGTTTCTTCCTTGCCTTCTTGTTTAAAGGCCCTGATAAGGACTGCCTGGCAAAGTGCCATGGACAGCACCCTCAGTTCAGCCGGTCCGAAACAAGTCTGTCAGCTTCTTGCCCATGAGTACTAAATCTTGTTGTAATTCAAGCCTTTAAAGGAGTGCGGCACATGCCAATACCTCGGCTGATGTTTTGGGAAAGACTCATAGCCAGAGGACCTCCAAATAATGAATGCTGTTTTTGTATCACTAAGTTTGAGAGCATTTGTTATACAACACCGTATAATACATGCAATCATTAAGTCAGCATCCTAAAGTAGAAGCCAAAGTTATTTATTTGATTACAAGGAAATATCAATCATTTTGATGTATTATGTGCAAAACTTTAGACAGGAGAAGACTGTGTAGGCAGATATGACATTAAGCTATAGCAAAAGAGGTGACATTGTCTTTGTGGAAATAAAACGGTATCCCTGTGGCTTAGACTGTTCAATCTGTTATAACAAATCACTGTAGAAAGGGTGGCACAAACAGAAAGTTCTAGAGGCTAGAATTCCATGAATGAGGCACCAAGAGGTTAGGATCTGTCAGGTGAGAACCAGTTTTCTAGGCTATAAGGAAACTACTGCCTCCTTCTCATGCTAACTTCATATGGAATAAATGCAACCTTCTGCGATCCCTTGTACGGGGGGGTCTAAACTCATTCATCAGAGTTTTGTCCTTATAAACTTTCATCATTCAAAGGCTCTACCTCCTGATACCATAATCTTAGGAGTTACCATTTCAACACACGGATTTGGGAGAAAAGCAGTCTGTCAAATGCAATTATCACATTAAGGTCTTGGGAAGTGACTAATGTTTTATTGTAATAGTTTCTTACCAAGTATAATGGAAATTTAAAAACTTTAGGTAGGGCTATGAGCCACTCTAGCCATGGTTCACCTGTTTTGCCTGCACTAAATAGTTTATTTGTTAGTGATTATGTATTATATGTTTCCAATAATGAGAAGATTAAGCTTATTAGGAGAATAATTTATGTTTATTTGTATTTGTGGTTTGACTGCATGTATGTTAAGTATACCATGTATATACAATGTCTTCAGAGGACAGAAAAGGGTGTCAGATTCCCTGGTACTGGATTGACAGGTGGTTGTTATCTACCATGTGGGTGCTAGGACTCAAACATGGGTTCCCTGAAGCAGTATTTAGTGCTCTTAACTGGTGAACCATCATTTAAGGTAATTTTTAATAGTATTCTAAGGTAAGGAAAAATGAAGATTGTGGTCATAAAGAGAGTTAGAATTCATAGTTCAAATTTTATTTTCTTCTAATATAGTCATGATTGTGATTCAAAGACAATGTTATACATACTGATACCTACTGCTAAAGAATCCTTAAATGATCGTGACAGATGATTGGTTAGCCTAGCGTGTCATTCTGCTAAAAACACAACCAGTCTTCAAGTTATTCTAAAAGTAGCATATGCATTTTTATAAGAAAAGAATATAAAAATAAAATCAATATCCCCTTAATATTTAAAAATCATTTTAATAAAGAGAATAATTTGTACTTTATATATCCTTAATAAAATGAAAATTGATATGCAAGGAAAACAGGAAACCCAAGAAACATTGGAAGATACTTATATTTAATAACCACTTGAAGTACAATTGCATATGGATCCCTAACAATAAAACTATTGAAATAAAAATGAATGTGTGAGCACAGGTTTTTGAACAGAGTCCCAGAAACAATTTTACTTTTTGCAGACAACTATGTCAACAATTAGAAATATGAGTTACTTGGTTATTTACTTATGATAAATCAAAACATAAGTAATGTCCTGGACTACAAGTCTAATACATATTTCATATAAACTTTTTTAAAAAATCTAGTCTTATTTTAAAGTCTTAGAATAAATTCAGTAAATCATCCATCTTTCAGTCTTCAAATATTTACATTAGGATTAAAAATACAGCCATACAAAAGCTGCAAAGTCTAATAAGAAAAATTCCAACTGATTTCAGTTTTCCAAGTGCTTCACTCACTAGGTTATGTTTTACAATTGTATGTGTTGTGCAAATACATACAAGACATGCACATTTATGAAATCATTTCAAATTCTATACCATATTCCTTCTACAGAAATACAGGCTGTTGTATTTACTGGTGCAGAGTCACATATGGACATATTATTCCCTTAACTAAAGTTAGTCAATTTTCTTTATACATATCTAAAATGAAGATCTAGTGCTGGAACTCAATTATGGTGGCATCTTGTAATTTAGTACTGTGTAAAAGTCCTTCAGCCTGTCATGTTTCATAGAAGTAGTCTTTTTATTACAAACAATGCCAGCATGCTTTTGTAAGAACAGGTGAAGGAAGAGAATCAATTTGTGTTTGAAGAACTTTTATGGTCCCTCACACTACTAAAATCCCTCCATACTGGTCCTTATAGCAGTGTTGATATTTGAAGAGTTTGATTACAATAATTTGTTAACTGAGGCACAGAGACTGTGAACACGTCTCCTGGCATTATGTGATAAAGTATGTGTCTGTAAATCTCTGTATAATTCCACAATTCAGCATTTTTTTTTCTGTTGTACTGAACCTCCCAGCCCACATTGATTACCAGCTTTTTTAAAGAAAAGAAAGTAATAAGTGCTTATAGCT
>NW_008346927.1:1515850-1529981 GCF_000622305.1 Nannospalax galili
TATGGTCCCTCACACTACTAAAATCCCTCCATACTGGTCCTTATAGCAGTGTTGATATTTGAAGAGTTTGATTACAATAATTTGTTAACTGAGGCACAGAGACTGTGAACACGTCTCCTGGCATTATGTGATAAAGTATGTGTCTGTAAATCTCTGTATAATTCCACAATTCAGCATTTTTTTTCTGTTGTACTGAACCTCCCAGCCCACATTGATTACCAGTTAAAGAAAAGAAAGTAATAAGTGCTTATAGCTTGAACTTAACTATATATAATTTAAGTACAATTCTGTGGAGTTAACACAAATGTCTGAGATTATGCTTATTCTAGAGTTGAGCAAGTATCAAGATTGAACAATGAGACATGATTGTAAAGAAGGGGACAAAATGAGGTGGAGAGGAAATTGCTTTCTTTGCCATGTTGTAGCTGAAGTGCATGTTAAGATTCAATCTGATGGTATTTTGTAGTCGATCTCCTTGTGCAATGCAGAGAGATGGGAAGAACAAAACTCAAAACGGAGCCAGTCAAATGAGGAACCCACAGTGGATGTGGAAAATGAAGATCACATCTTTGAACACATTCTATGAGTAATAGGCTAGAAAAACAACAGATAATCGGGCATCAACATTGTATTTGCTGACACACCGCAGGTTCCCAGAAATAGAAAAGTCTTGAATTAAGACTAAGATTCTGGCATAAGACTGCATATATGGTGTTAGTCATATATACCCATTATACAACCATTTTCAATTTTCACAAGAATCCTTTGAGGCAGGTCTTATTTATAGTTTACAGTTGGAAAAATAAGGCTGTTAAAATTCTTATAAACCACAAATATATCCTTAAAATACCAAATTAAATAGATTAATTTAAAGACGTACAAATTTGGGGCTGGAGAGATTGCTCAGTGGTTAAGAACACTGCACTGACTGTTCTTGCAGAGAACCTGGGTTCAATTCCCAGCACCCATATGGCAGCTAACAACCATCCTTCACTCTGGGATCTGATGCCCTTCTCTGACCTCCTGACACTGCAGGATACAGGTGTAGTTATACACATGTAAGCAATGCACTCACACATGTTAAAGTAAGTAAATAGATAAAATATTTTTTAAAAGATGCAGGAATTTATGGCAGCAGGAACTGAGGGAATTTTATTGGGGGACTTGGGGCATGACTTGAAATTTGAAATGGTTTGAAGACTTAGGGCAACAGAAACGAAGTAGGTAGTTGGGCAACAGAGAAAACACCCTTATTTTATTGTTTTTGTGACTGCTCAACAGCAAGAACACTTGTGGAACATTTAGGGAATAAGAAAGAGCCTGTATCCAATGAAAGGATAGTGCACCAGGTCACTCAGACATTGATTTTGATCATTTAGTTTTGAATTAATGGAAGAGGAAAATTAAAGAAGAAAAAGTTTCTACAAAATAATAGTTCTTAATCAAGCCCACTTCCTCTTATTATTTCTTGCCATGCTTCATATTGTATCCCTTCTATCATATAAAATACTTCATGTAGATTTTTCATTTTTATTTTATCCTATCAGTGAATTCAACATCATCCAATCCTTAAACTATACAAATTTTGAATTTTTTAACATCATCTCAATTGCATTTCATCGCCTTATAGATCTGTGAGCTGTCATTGAACTTTTAAATATTTTTACTGATAAGTTGATTAAACAAACATATAGGGGGTGAAAAGATTAAAACATGCAAAATATCTTTCTTTTTCTTTTTTCTTTTCTTTTCTCAGAATTTTTAACTGCATTTTTTCTTCTTCTATCTTTCCTGTATTATAGTTGGCAATGGATTCATTGTGAGGTTAACGGAATCAAGCCAAGACCATTAATTATGAGTAATGTATATTCATTTATTGTTCACATCACTGCCTTGAGGATCTTTTTATTTTTTATTTTTTGCAAGTAAAGGAAGGCATTCATTAGCAAAACTGTCATAAACCTCTCTGTGTGGTCAGTGAGGAGTAAAGCTAGAAAATAAATGAAATCTGAATCTATAACCTATGATGAGTTTCACAGATCAGGGAATAGCTGGTAAATAATTATATTTTAGTTGATATTCTTACCTTTCTGTATCCCAGTCATTATAAACAAGGAACATATGTGAATGCTTCCATCAAGTTCAATTTATTTTGCCATCTTTGGCATGTATTAAAGGAAAATGAAAATGGAGGCCTTTATAATTAAAATTTTATGCTTCCCAGTTTCATTTTTAGTTCTTCATAAATGTCAACCTAAAGAATATTAAATGTAATAAATGTACATGTACTTTTTGAATATAAAATAAAATTTGTGTGTTTTTCAAAACAATAAGCTTGTTTTGGTAGTTTTGCTTTGAATGAACTCATTTAAGATGGACCAAATGTTTAAAATATGATAATATTGTAGACAGCGGTTATTTTCAATAATGTAGTATAAATATAAACTTCTCTGAAGCTTGATTGAAGTGCATTTGATATAATTGTTCTCGCTCCAGAAATACCTATACCTAATTCTGAAGTACTATTGATACAAATAAAATGTCTTATGACATTTTGTCCTGTAAACACAGGTATTCTACTAAAATATGTAATGAAAAACTTTAGTTTTATCTAGTAGAACTGTCACATGACTTCATTGCTAGCGGGCAGAACACCTCATCAGACTGTCTTAAAACATTATGTCACTTACCTTAAATCTGTAATTTATTGGGTGTGGGACGTTTCATTTGGAGTTTCACACAGAGGAAGTCAGACTGCTGTTACTTTGTGCTTCTTTACTTTTCCATTAGATGCTAAGTTCCCTAAAGATGATAATAAACTTTTATCTTCAATATCCTCTTCCCTTAATGCAGTTCTGGGTGAATGGGACCTACTTCTCACTTAAGAGTTTGTTGGTTGAGCAAGCATCAAAGAACAGTGGAATTGCTCAATTCTGTATTTAGACAAGGATCTAGATGACAAAGTTTTTAATTCATTGACATTAAAGTTAGCTACATTTTAAATTATGTATCCTTTATTCATAGAATAAAGAATTTTCCTGTTTTGATAGAATTAATGCAGCAAAGTACAGAACCTGATTGATTCATGGGCTTGTAGCTAAAGTTAAAATTATTTCTGTGCAGTAAATCTTTAGCAAAAATGTTCTTCTTTAGAACCCAGGTGTCGTGGCTCACACTGTGGCACACGGATCTAATCCCAGCACCCCAGAAGGCAGAGACAGGACCCTGTGAGTTCCAAGCCAGCCGGGCCTACATAGACTGTTTCAGGTCAGCTGGGGAAACAGGAAAACCTTGTCTCAAAAAACAGAAAGAAAACCCCAAAAAGTTCTTTTGAAGTTTGATTAGTAGTCATAAATTTGGATTTGTGTTACAAAAATAGTCATGACTGCAATATATTCCAAGGATATTATGCTACTTTCATTCTTTTAGTTGCCATATGAATTTTATTTGCTTTTATTTTATATTATAAATTTTATTGAATTTTGTGAATTTCATACAACATATGTTAATTTTAGTATAATGTCTCTGTAAATAAAATTCCAGGTCATCAAAAATTAATAAAAATGAACATATGGTATTTTCTAGATGAAAAGTATTTATTTTCTAGTTTTCAATATTATAATTAGTCAGACATATCTTTAACAATTTAATACAATGTACTTAGAAAAATACTTTAGAAATGGAAATTATGTAAATATTTTGTCTGATAATATTCCCTTTCAGAGTCATAAATAAAAGTTATTTTACTTATATTTACATGTGTTTAAAATACACTGAAGTGATTCATTGTACTATTATTGTTTTTAGAAATATTTATGTCAAATTTCCACATGAAGAAATACAACAAAACCTTTTAAAGTTGCAAAAGGGCTAGAACTATTCATGAACAAAGGAAACACAACTATAAAATGTCATTGACCAAAGTCAATATTTATCCTTGTTCATTTACTGTCATATGTAAATATATAAGGATGTGTGTGTGTGTATATATATATATAGAGAGAGAGAGAGAGAGAGAGAGACAGACAGACAGACAGACAGACAGACAGACAGACAGAGACAGAGGCAGAGAGAGAAAAGGAGAGAGACGGTTTGTCTTGATATATAAACTCAGTCAAAGGAAGATGCTCTCTATAAGAAAAAAAGCATTCATAGTAGAAAGTATTGATTTTGTGGAGGTAGATGAAATTGTAGATATAACAGCAAAGACAGCAAAGAGCAGATATGGTGCATATTTTGTGTGCGATCCAAACAGCTGCATGTCCATGTGGTTTTTTAGTTTCCTTTTTTTTTAAAAAAATAATTTGCTTCTTCTACACTTTAGGAATGGGAATGTGCAGTCAATTCTTCCCAGGAAGCACTGTTTCCTATTCTCACTTTGTGTGGGGAAAAAATATTGTGAGTGCAAATGAAAGTTGGTAGCCAGCTGAAATTATATTTCTGAATGGGGAGGAAACACGCGCCACATGTTGGCATTCTGAATTTTTTGTAATAAAATAAAAGACACTGAAATTAGATTTAAGATAAATTAGAATCTTGTTTGGAGAAGCGACTGCTGTCAGTTTCACAGTGCTGTTCAAAACCTAGCATGTCCCGTACTTTGTCATTCCAAGCATTAAATTACGTCTCATAGGAAATCTTTCTTTAATTTTCAGAGATAATAAAGTTTCTTTTGGTACATTAACCAAAGATGCTTTCTCTGCTGACCTCAATCAGTGAACTACAGGAGCACAGAGAAAATAAGGTAGAATAAGAGACTGAATCACATAGAAATGAACCAATTCTAAAGCTAAGTTAAAATATTAACTGTATCTCTTTCCTTTACATCAAAGTTGCATTGCTTTGGAAAAATAAAAGTCATGGGCCCATGCTCTAATTATTTGTGACAGACGAGTCAGAACTTTTAAGAGTCAAATAAAACATCAACCAATCACATAGTTGAATAACTAAATAATGTTAGAGGTCGGCATCATAATCTTGCATAAGGTCTTAACGTAGACATTTTCACTTTTTTTCCAATGTAATCTACAGATTCAGTATGATCATTCTTGGAAACACCAGTGGTATTCCTCACTGAAGCAGAAAAATCAATTAAAAAAACCTGTGTGGAACTACAAAAACTCTGAATGAAGAAAGAAACAGTGACCAAGAAGAACAAAGCTGAAAACATCACACTATCTCACATCAAAATATATTACAAAGTTATAGTAATCAAACAGGTTGGCACTGGCATAAAACATATACAGCAAGAGAACCTAGAAATAATTCTATGTGTTTGATTCCAACACAGTGGCCAATAATGCATAATAAAGGACAGTCTTAATTAGTGTTTGAGAAGATGGGTAAGTATATGCAGAATACTAAAATCACACACTTACATCTCACATTTAAAGAACAAATTCAGGACTGCAGATGTATCTCAGTGCCAATACATTTGTCCAGTATGTGGTTTGTTTCCCAGAAGTAGGGAAAAATAAATGCCACCCTCTGAAAATTCAAAGTAAAAAATTAAATTTAAGACATAAAACTATGATACTTCCAGATGAATATGTATGGCTAAAATCCATATGATAGTACTGGACAAGGATATTTTAGATAAAGTATCACAGTCATAAGCATCAAAAGCCAAAACAGGCAATGAGATAATATTTTAAAAAGGCCTCTTTAGAAAAGAAGCAGTCAGCAGAATGAAGAAACAGCCTACAGAATGAGAGAAAATGTTTGCAAAGTGTGCTTTGAACGCAGGGCTTATATTCCAAATGTGCACCCTATTAAAGAATAATGAAGGACTTAGATGGTTATTTCTTTTTAAATTTTTATTAGTATTTGTATGTATGAGTACTTTGCTACATGTATGTAACCACACTTATGCATACAGCATCCTAGGAGGCCAGGAAAGGGTGTCAGAGCCCATAGAATCAGTACTCTTAACTGCTGAGCCATGTCTCCAGACTGATTTTACGTGTATGAGAGTTTTGCCTGGATATATGTAAGTGCACCCTTGTGTGCAGTGCTCATGGAAGCCAGATGATGTCGCATCCCTTGGAACTCCAGATACAGGTGATTATCAGCTGTCATGTGTGCTTGGAACTGAACCCAGATCCTCTGCAAAAGCAACCTTGAGTTGACATTTTTAAAATGAAATGAATGAATGAATAAATACATAATAAATGAACTACAGGTATATGAAAAGTCCTCCATACCTCTAATTATCAGAGAGGCAAATTGCAAGCACAGGGAAACAGGACTCATACCTGACAGTTGGGCTATTTTCGGAAAGATGAGACACAAATGCTGCTGAGACTGTGATGCAAAGGAATGCCCACAAGCTGTTGGTATTGTTAAGGAGTACAGGCATTTTAGAAAACAAAATGTTGAGTTTCCTCAGTAATTGAACAATAGAGTTCTCACTGTGGATATACAAGAAGTAAATCCTCATAGAAGGTAGAGGCCATGATCCTGTCAAGAGCTGCTGGAGGCTCCCTTGCATGATTTAGGTTCTTCCTCTTTTCCTTTCACAAGTGTTACCTTCCTCCTCCATTTCAGTGTTCACCTCTTGGAAAACACAGACTGGACATTAGCTACTTTATCATTCTTGATCTTTGTTCTTACTATTGACAAATAATTTGTTCTATGATTTCTGTCCTTTTAAATTGTTAATGTATGTCCTCTGACTTCACACGTTTTCACCTTAATGATTTTAAATTCACTCTTCATTGATTTTGAGAAGCATGTTGTAAAATAAAATAAGGAATAGACTCTAGGCCAGAGAGTCTCAGAGGTCAAAGATATCTAGCTGACTGATTTCATTTGTTCAGGCTGTTTTATTAAAGTGAGGTTTCAGTCTGTGAATTGTCGTGCTGTGATTTGGATGCATGGCCCCAAACGCATGAATTTTAATCACCAATGTGAAAGTATTAAGGAGTGGAGCCTTAGCAGATTACTCAGGAATAGATTCATCATCTTAGAGAAGAGGTTCAAGGGGGCTGTTGGCCTTTGTCCTAAAGACAGCGTCTACAAAGCAAGGGAGCTTTCAGCCAGTCTGCTGATGCCTTGATCCTGAACTTCCCAGCTTCCAGGACCATGGGAAATTATTTTCTACAGCCATCTAATTTTTGACAGAGATATCAAAAATATACAATAGGAAAAGAAGAGTCTCTGCAACAGTGGCCTGGGGAAACTGCATAGTCCTATGTAGGAGACTGAAACTAGAGCACTATTTCTCACACTGTACAAAAATCAACTCAAAATGGATGCTTTGATCCTTAATGTAAGATGCAAATGTTTAAAATGTTTTTAAATGAAGAACTACAAATGATTAATAAACACATTGAAAAAGCTCGACATCCTTAGCTATCAGACGAATGAAAAACAATAACACTGAGATTTCACCACCAATCCCCAGTCAGAATGCCCATCACTAAGAGAACAAATAATAAGTGTTGGTGAAAATACAGGGGAAATGAGATCCCCCATTTACTGGTGGTGGCAGTGCAAATTAGTTCAAACATATACAAATCAATGTGGCTATTCCTTAAAACATTAAAATAGAACTTCCATATGATCCAGCCATATTTCTTCTGGGTATATATCCAGAACAACTTGCTACAAAGATTGATGCATATCAATATTTATTACAGAATTTTCATAATAGAGAAATTATAGGTTCAGTCTTAGTTCTTATGACAAGATGAATGAATAAAGAAAGTATGGCACAAACATACAACGGAATTTTGCATAACCTTAAAAAATAATAAAATTATGTCATTTTCAGAAAAGTGGATGGAACTAGAGATCATCATGTTAAGTGAATTAAGGAAGATTCATATAAATGTTGCATGTTTTCCCCGTATATGAAAGCTAGAGGAAAAGGAAAGACGTGAAACTAAAAGAGAAAGTATTAGGATGTAGAAGGGGATGGTGAGGAAGAACAGTAGAGGGATTTATAAATTCAGATTGCATTATATGCCTGCAGAGAAACATCATAATGAAGACCCCTAGTTCCCAAAATCATTATGCCCCAATAAGAATTTTAAAAAGAGAATCCATAATCACTAACTTGAATTATATAAGATGGTAGAAAGATAGTTCTTCAAGAATCAGAGAATTGCTGCCAACTTAATACAGTTAAGTCAAACGATGAACTAACGACAAGAATTAAAATTGTGTACAGACAACAGAACTTGTGCAAGAAGGACAGTGAGTTTCTCACCATTTTTGTGGTCATCCTAGAAGTGAAAGAAAGAAGAAATAACACAGAAATTCAAGGATTTTTATGGACTTTTTTTTGTAATTTTATGCAGACTGGTTTGATGGTATTTAGAACACCTCCCCTTTCCACACCTCCCCCACTGCCTCCTACTCAATTTAATGCACTCTCATCTTTCATTTTATATATGGTATGGTCTTTAGTGTCTGATTTGTACCCCAAATGTCTTTCTTTGTGAGTACATCCACTGGGTTCACCTCTCTCTACCCACTCCCAGCGGTCATCAATTACTAAAAGTTTCTTAGGTTGGGTTGGAATTTCTTACCCACTTCCCCATGTCTATGCTGGGATTTTGTCTGGTTTGAACTTGCGTAGGACTTGTGTATGCTGTCCCTGTGGTTATCCACGCCCTCTGGCTTTTACAATCTTTCCACCTCTTCTCCAATGATCCCTGAGCCTTTAGAGGCAGAGGTTTGAGATAGGTGTCCTATTCAGGGATAACTCTCTAGTATCTTCTCTTCACACTGACCAATTGTGTGTTTCTATGTTAATCACCATCTACTGCATAAGGAAACATCTATGGTATGTTGAGAGATGAATTCATCCTATGTGTAGATGTTGCACTGAAGATGTGTCACTTAGGGTTAAGAATCTCACAGACACTTATTCTCTGGGTTTGACCAGTTCTGTAACTCTGTGATAGTCTCCATTGTTGCAAAAAGAAGCTCCTTTGGTGAAAGGTACACTTACCTTTCAATATGAGGATGCGTATTTAGAATAAAGTAAGAAATTACATTGGTCTAGGGATGTGGCAAAAGTAGGTTTTCCTCTGAGATCTATCATTGCTTCATTTAAATTTTAGGATATTCAGTTCTTGTGCTGCTATATTAAAAATAGAGTGGGGAACCTAACAGTAGAGCAAATGTCAGTATAAAACAAAAGTATATATGGCTGGAGAAAATCGCCAGGATGATAAAGTGGTGGTGAACAAAGTGCCTTGTGTCAGAGATGCCCAGCTTCAGACATGAAAGGATGAAAGAAGAGAATTATCTGTATGTGAAAGTTTACACATCAGAGGACCAGATGCAGCTGGTAACAGGCTATACACAGTGGCATCTACTTCTCTTGTTAAGCAGAGACTAAAATTTTGTACTGAAGAGGAAAAGGTTAGAAAGCCAGCAGGAAAGGCAGAGGAATTTTAGCACTGGTTCTGATTTTAAAAACTAACCGTGGCTATAAATTGGTAAGTTGCTGAGAGTTACTGAAAAGTCAGATGTGTATCCTAACAATTATTTTGTAGCATTAGCAACAACATCAAAAGTAAAAGGTTTTGCACAGTGGTTTTGTTTTTAAAAGTGAAACATCTATGCAAAGAGTAAACTGACTTGGAATCTGAAAGGAAAATGTCTATCTTCCTCAAGTCACGTATGCCTTGACCTTGGTGCTTGGCAGTCAGAGAAGGCTCACAGTGGCGTATAACTGTGTGCACATGTGTGTTTGTGTGTGTAACAGTATGTGTCATTTTGAGGACAGATTCTAATTGGTAACCAGAAGTCGTGATCATGCAAGTGAGATAAATATCACTGAGGAGGAAGTTTTAAAATCTTGGTGAAACTAACAATTCAAGCTCATTTCTCAACTTCTGGGGACAGAGTGTACTGAGCAGAAAGGAACACAATTGGGATGAAATTCGTGCTTTTAAGATCTGATCAGGAAGGACCAAACTGAGCATCTTTCCTGAGGAAGCAAGCAATCGAAGCTTTGGTAAGTATTGCTGCTTTCTCCTAGTTTTTAAAACCCTTTCCCTCAAACACCAGGGTTGTGATTTTCTTCACTGCTCCCTCTGAGTGGTCCCATGCCTCCACTAAAGCTCTGTCAAGGATTCAATTCACTTATCCTTGTTTTTTTTTTAGTATTGCAAAGTGGAAAATTCTCTCCTTATTGGCAAAACTTGGCATTTGTTCCTTCAGAGGACAAAATATCCCTGGAGAAGTGTATCCCTAGGGCAAGAAGTCAAGGTGACATTGGGGCATAGAGTGATTGCCAGGCAGTCGTCACACACGAAATCTCTTCAGTGGTTCCTGAGACAGATCTTCCACAGTCATCCATGTGATTTTCCCACTAGAAACCAGGACCGATGGCTCAGGAGAAGCTCCAGTTATTCCAGGGTATAAATGAATTTATTTGTGATGAAGAGGGCCCTCAATAATTGGCAGGCATCTCATTTCATAGATCAACCTTCAAATTCCCATCCTTTAGAGTGAATTTGTAGTTTTGGAAGTAATGCATTTGAGTGCTCCGGTGCTCAAAATTTTACTCTTTCTTGGGGTCTCTACCTCAGGAGTCACCTCCAGCTCCTCCTTATTGTCAGATAAGGAGAGCAATGATAGGAATAGCTGCACATCATCAACAAAGCTCATAAATCGTGTGTCAGGAATCAGCAAGCCTTCCTGCCTACATCAAGGTTAAGACCATAAAAAAGGTCTAACTCTGCTCAAGGAGCTGCAATGTGGTTGCTGTGGAAACAGTTTGACTTCAAGATTCTCCACCATCGTTCACTGAAATTTTTAAGTGAACAGTTCAGTAATGTCAGCCTTTTCAGTGAATGTGCAGCATCAGTTACAGGAAATCACATGAAAGAAAGATAATTAGTTCCTGAGTCTGACAACATCATTTTACACACACACACACACACACACACACACACACACACACACACCCACACACACACACACACACACCCACACACACACACACACACACCCACACACACACACACACACACCCACACACACACACACACACACCCACACACACACACACACACACCCACACACACACACACACACACCCACACACACACACACACACACCCACACACACACACACACACACCCACACACACACACACACACACCCACACACACACACACACACACCCACACACACACACACACACACCCACACACACACACACACACACCCACACACACACACACACACACACACACACACACACACACACACTCAAATTCCGTATTTTATTTTTAAAGTATATTGCATATTTTTAGCTCTATATTTTCTGAGACAGGTTTGCCCGTGTAGCCCCACCTAGCCTGGAACACACAATGTAGACCAGGGTGTCCTCTGTCTCACAGAGCTCCACCTGCCTGTGTGTGCCTCTGTCTCTGGATCTCTGGGATTAAAAGCTGGCACCATCATGCCAAGGTTTCCTTCTATTTCTTAAAACCACTTTCATTATACAAATTCTCACTCAACACTGTTTATAAATGTCATTTGTACTGTTATCTAAGGAATAATTTGATTTGATAATAGTGATTATGATTAATCTTGACTACCTTCTCTTTCAGTCCCCTGAGTTACTACAACAAGCTCAGCATAGCAGTGATATTCTCCTCTGACACACCAACCCTGCCCTTCCTTCCTTACTTCCTCAGGGCCTTGGTCCTGCCTCTGTGGTCTCTGTTTATAATGCTAGTTCCCCTTCACACTAGCATTAAATGTGTTTTGCTCTCTGGTCAGTTCTATTAACGCAGAGCTGGCCCACTAACTACTATGGAAGATTTGTTTTGAAACCACTACATTGAGTTTGAGGAAAGACTTCATATGATGAACAATTCCTTTTTGTTGTTTGCTTGCTGACATTTTTAACCAGCAGCTTTAATGAACTCATTTATTAGTTCTAACATTGTGGGGAAGAGATTTTAGAATTGTCTATACATAGGACCACATCATCTGCACATGTGACTGATTTAGAATTGTCTATACATAGGACCACATCATCTACACATATGACTGATTTTACATCATCTTTCCAATTTGTGTACCTTTTACTTTTTCTTCTTGTGAGACTGTTATTGCTTGTATTTCTAGTACCAACAAAAGCAAAACTATAAATGGGGGCTGCATTAAACTAAAACACTTTTAGCAATCAACAAAGTGAAAAGGCAGTCCATGGGTTGGGAGATAACATCTCTGAACAAGTATGTGACAAGAGGTTCAAAATCAGAACAACAAGACTGGACAGATGGCTCAGTGGTCAAGAGCACTGCCTGCACTTGCAGAGGACCCAAGTTTACTTCTCAGCACCTACAAGGTGACTACAAATCATCTATAACTCCAGTTCCAGGGGATCCAATGCCATCTCCATGGGTTTTCACATGTATATTGTACTTACATACATGCAGGCAAAACACTCATACACATAATTTTTTTAAAAAATCAGTCAATAGCAAAGGCCAGAACATCTAAGGGAATCACACAACCTGAAAGCAAGATAGCCAAATAAATAAATAACTTCATTAAAAACAGGCAAAGGACCCAGATAGGCATTTCTCTAATTAGGCATGTAAGTGACCCAGTATTTGTGTGATCAGTACCCAACATCACAAAGCTTCGGTGAGCCTAAATCAAACCATTGACATGACTTCACGCGAAACAGGATGATGATAATGAAAGAAACAAAAAAGGGGGAGCAAAGGTATGGGTGAAACCAAGTATGTATGTAAGGCTACCAGAAATGTCAATGGGTACAAACACAAAGAGACATCTCAGGAAACAAAACTAAACAACCTTATGACCCAGCAACGCTCCTTCCACATGAAATCTGCACAGAGAGAGGTCTCTGCACTGTTGAGCTCATTGTCATTGTGAAATGCCAAACAACAGCTAACACTGTCAATGTAGATCAGGGAAATTTCATATGGTCCCACTTCTAGATGAAGAGCTACAGGCAATCAATAACTGCTGAGGGAGGGAGAAGCAGTTTCCTCCAAGGATGAGTTCCCTGATAAATTATCTAATCCTGAGCAGGCAGCCCTAGACACATTTATATACAAGCACCACTGAATGTGCTCAGTGCAATAATATATATGAAATAATAATAATTGAAGAGGACAGAAATTGACAGGAAGTAGAGAGGACATGGAGGGAGTCGAACAGGGACTAGAAGAGATGCAAATACAATACTCATGCATGAAAATTTCAAAAAAATTAAAAGAAATTGCCAATTGTTTTTCATTTTTATAAAGTTCTGCAAATAATTGTTTAAAACATTTAAGCAAGGCCTCAGATTTTTCTTCTGTGAACAATCTACACTTGTTAGGGCTTTGATGCTTTGTCTTATTATTTCAATGCAATACTTTTCCCTCCCTATCATCTTATGAAACACTGTACAAAACCTTCCCAAATACAAAGGGTGACACTGATATCACTTTACAATGAAGTTCCAAAATCATTGTGCCTTACTCTGAGCAATGACTGCTTTTCTTGGGTGTGTTAATGATCTTATTTTCTTTCTTCGCTTAATTCTTTTTGTGTTGTGGATTAATTTACCTTAAATTTTTCTGAGAGAACTGCAGAATTTCTCCTCACCTAATTTTCTATATTATATATCTGCCATTTCCTCCATAACCTTATCTTTTCATCCAACTTTTCACAGTTGTTTAGACTTTACCATTGAACTCTTCTTTTAAAATTATTGGTCTTCATTTAATTTTGCTCTTTCAGGAAATTTTGTTTTCTCTTGACCATTTTTCTTTGTATTAATTTCCTCCTCTTTTCTTCTAGAATATTTATACTTCCACAAATTCCTGAAAAAATGGGACACAAAAAAATAACTGTTGGAATTGTATGTCAATAATCTTATTCCATTTTCACATTTGATTTTATTTGGGTGAAAATATTTCATCTTTATACTTTTGAAAGTTTTTTAGAATCTTGTTTCCTTTGGGAAACAATTGTTTAGTCCATTTTCTCTTTAGACATGAGAATAGAATGTGCCCTTGTTTTGGTCATAGAGACTTCTGATTTAGAGTGCTACACCCTCCTGACCATGGTGATTAATTCAGAAACAGGCAGCCAACTCTAAAGCTCAATCCAGAGTTTTACTTGGCATTCAAT
>NW_008346927.1:1530047-1542015 GCF_000622305.1 Nannospalax galili
TGTGTGTGTGTATTATAGAATCAAGAATTATAAGACTACAAGAACTATGAGAATATGGAGCTACTGTAGTGGTTTCCAATGGCACACAGAGGAATATATTTATATAATGATGCCAACACAGAGAAAGACAAAATGAAGAGGAGAGGAGAGGAGGGGAGGGGGAGGGGAGAGGGACAGAGAGAGACAGAGACAGAGAGACAGAGACAAGAATGAGCACTAATCTTGAGGTTGTTTCTTGCAATTCTATTAGGAATATGGAGCTACTGTAGTGGTTTCCAATGGCACACAGAGGAATATATTTATATAATGATGCCAACACAGAGAAAGACAAAATGAAGAGGAGAGGAGAGGAGGGGAGGGGGAGGGGAGAGGGACAGAGAGAGACAGAGACAGAGAGACAGAGACAAGAATGAGCACTAATCTTGAGGTTGTTTCTTGCAATTCTATTAGCACTACCTTGAATTACAGCTTTGTTAAAGAAAATTTGTTAAAACTATTTTAAAGCAAATCTAAAAGTGAATAAATTAGTTGTCTCTCTCTGGTCTTACCTATTGAATGGCAGAAACAAGGCTTCAGTCTCTGCCTGTGTTTCCAGTGAGATTTAATTTCTTGTGTTTGGCACACCAAGCAGAATTCGGAAATGTGATGAATTATTTTCTGAGAGGCTTTTGATATTTATCACTTATATTCTCATGAAACAACCAAGAAACAAGACAAAAAGTCATGGTTAGTACCTGTTATACATTAGTCCCTGTGACTAGCAGAATTTTCTCTGGTTAAAACACGAAACAATATATTTTCACACATGCATTTACACACTCTCTCTACTATAGCTACTCTAGCAAAATATCACATCTTGAGTGGTGTACAAAGAACAGAAATTTAGTTATTATAGTTCTGGAGCCTGGGCAGTCCACGATAGAGTTGCACTTAGTGAGGCCTTTATCCCAGCAACATCCTGTGGAAGGTGGGGATAGGAGTAAGAGCTAATAAGAGGGGACCGAACTCTTCTATAACAAATCCACTCATGACTAAATCACTCCCATGAGAGTGACTAAACTGTTCCTGAGAGCAAGACTCTCCAGACCTGATATCTCTTCAGTGTCTTTTTTTCTGGACACTGTTGCATTGGGAATTAAGTTTCCAATCTTGGGGCTCTATACATGTTCAAACCATAGCAATATATTCACATAATGGATTCATAACTATGCTAATAAATAGTTATTTCATAGTCCAACTACGGCACTGTCTAGGGAGCACGCACCAAAATCCAGGCTCCTGGGTTTGCTTATCCACTGCATCATCCTGCAGGGTTATTACTTTACATCCTTCTGCAGCTCAGAAAGGAGAAAGTTAACCTGTATGTTCAATGTATTTCTACGAATGTATCATAAAATATTTGTCAGTTGGCATAGACCTACTTCCCTAAACAAAATTTCCAATAGTTGTTTTATGAGTTTTATTGACTTTCGTAAAACACTTATTTTGAAACATTATTAAATATTTTGATAAATTTTCTTTAATAAAAATGACAATGGCAAGCACAGCGCTGAATGGCAAAATGCACTTTTGGTTCACATACTTTTTTTTATACTCTTTTAAAAAATTTATTTTATTATTTTTATTTTATGTGTATGAGTGCATTGCCTGCATGGAGATAAGTGCACCGGTGTTGTGAAATGCCCATGGAGGACAGAAGAAGAGGTTGTATCCCTTGGAACTGGAGTTACGGACAGTTGATAGCTGGGATTTGAACCTGGGTCTTCTGCAAGAACAGTGTTCTTAACTGCTACGCCATCTCTCCAGCCCCTATTTAATACTCTTGCTGAAGTAGATAAAACAAGATGGAACAGGGGAAAAATATAAAACTCAACAAAGAGGATAATTTAATGTCCATGATGTCCAAGAACATGTCTTCCTTGTTATTTTGGCAGCTGATCCTATTTTCCTCTTGGGATACACATGGAGTTGCATGGAAGCTGAATCAGGACTTCCTCCTTGATGTGTTGAGCATATAGTCAGAGTTTCCAACATTTCATTTGGAAATATTCTCATTGAACATGTAAGATAAACTTTGTTTCTTTTTATTTAATTTAAATTAATTTTTCAGAATTTCATACATGAGTACTGACTCACATCGTTTCCACCCCACCCCCCTCTCTCACCCTGAAACTCCTCTTGTGTTGTCTAATTTGACTTAAGGACTGCTCAGTGTGAGGGAACTCATGCCTAGTACTGTAAACCTAGTCAAATACCCATGACTGAGGAGGTCATAGGCCATATGCCCTAGAGGAGATACCACTATTGCCACTTCCCATTCCTGGCTACATTCTATGAAAACATTCTGTCTGACTTTGACAGTAACAGTTCAATAGGCTGATCAAATATACAGTTTATGAACCCACAGAAGTGAACACAACTCAATCCAGGATTCAGAGGATCACAGATTCTCTCATTCTCCATTTTGCCATTTTTTTTTTGTATTGACTTTGTTATGAATGAGTTTGCTCTGCTAACTCTTCCAAGATGGAATGCCTTTTCAGCTTGAGATCTTAATAAATAGAAAAAAGCCCACTCCCTTTTTTTCCAGGATGCCCTCAAACCTCTCCACTATCCTAACTTGGTGCACCTGCTGCTCCCACACAGCAAACAATCCCCAAGGGATAGTGAATGCTCTAGCTGCTGCGCCTCAGTCGTATCTCATTTCAGAACTGGGCGAGCTGAACAACTCAAGTGACAGCCTTACCTGTGGTCTATGGCATGGGAGAAGGGTGTATTCTGTTTTTCTATCAATGAGTTTCGTTGTTTTTTGGAAAAAGGCTCCAGACTGACAGAGACTTGCATGCTTATGTCCTAGCCACTGAGCCACCTCAGGACTCTTCCTCACTTCCTGTTTCCTCTCAAGTACAGCCTGGAAATAACACAAGTCTGAGGCAGATGTCAAGGACTATCCCACAGTTCCACTTAGAAAACCTGTGACTACTGCTGCCATTCCCATTGTACTATTGAAATGGGCAGCATCCTGCTGATGTGTCCTAGGAGTGAGTGCAGCGCAGCAGGGACTCTGGATTCAGGTGTTAACATCTTGCTGTAGCATCTGTTGTATCCCCTAACCTAATAGCTTCTACTTTCATTTGCAGAAAATGGGAATAATTATATGATTGTATCAAAAATTGTGATACTTGAGCTGGGGACATAGCTCAGTAACACACAGCTTGGCTCGATGGCTAGGGTATACATGGTTAAGAGTTTGAGCTACATTACCACACTCCCTCCCAAAAGTGACACTTAAATAAGATAACTTAAGTAAATGTAATCACTGGCTTATCTTGATAAAATTGTCTATGCTCTGAAATATTTTAAACCAGTATAGATGACTACATTGTATGAGATTCTTTATAACAAAGAAAATGTTGACAAGGAACAAAATCTGGAGGCTGTTAGTTGTAGTATTTAGTCAAGTGCCTGTGAGCAAGAGCTGTTAACTCCCAAGTTCCAACTTAGGATGGAACACGATCACGGCTGCTGCCTTTCCTTTCTCATCTCTTTTTGTGATCCTGGGAAGTTCTAATATTTGATGTATTCAGAACATGTAACTTGTGCTTGACTTCAGAGACTGTCAAATGAATAAATAATTTGCTCAAACTTCGGCTTCTGCTTTCACTGTGTTGCTTTTTTTTCTCACTTCTATACTTTTCTGTGTCCTACTTCTCCCTCTGCCTTCTTATAGATGATTTACTTTAATCTTTAAAAGCTTTTCATAATGATAAAAAAATACGACTACAGCTCAGGCTCTAGGTGCACTTTTCTAGTTTTCAATACTGACAAAAATGCTCTCCCCAAATGCTTTAGTTTTGTTGAGATGCCTTCAGCAGCCATGTTCCTGCTTTGCAAAACTGTGGAGAGGTCACACATTTCATTCGAATGCCATGACTCTCTGAATATGAAATGCATATCTAGAAAGTCTAGGACTAAGCACTTACTGGTCCGTTTAAAATTTCTGGTACAGAAGTTGTGTTGGTCCGTGCATGGCTATAATCCCAACACTTAAGAAGCAGAAGCAGGAGGTTTAGGAGACCAAAGATATCCTCAACTACTTAGTAAACTCAGTGTTTGGGCTTCATGAGACCTGAGATCTGGGATCTCAAAACCTTTTATCCTCCAAAAGAAGTTGTGCAGTAATATATTTTTTGGTATAATAAATTATCTCCAACTGTATACCTTTTAAAGAAAAAGGGTTCACTTAGCTCATCTTTCTGGAAATTCAAGAGCATGGTGCCCCAGCAAGGCTTAGTTGTGGGCATAATAACATGGTAAATGCCATAATAATGGGGCCAAGTGTGTGAGGGTAAGACATCCCATGGTGAGATAGGAAGTTGGAGAAATTTAGGGACCAGAATCACTCTGTTAGTAATAACTCTCAGAAGAACTAACTGAGGTCCACAAGAGCTCTCATTCAACCCTTCTAAAGGCAGTGATCCCAGGACCTAGCTAGTTTCTGTTAGGCTTCACCTCTCAACATCACCATAATGAGTATCAATCCTGCAGCATATAAACTTTTGGAGTACATGCCAAATACATGCAACCAAGATATGTCCATTTTATGAATGCCCTTCATGAGATTTATTATTAATATTGTCATTATTATTTATCTCCTGTCTTTATCAATGTCATCCTTAGTCTTTATTCTTTCATAAGATGAAAATGCTTCAAAATAGTCATTAGAATGAATTGTAGCTATGTAATTTAAAAATGCCTTCTTCATTTTTATTGATTTTTAAATTTCAAATTGTTCTTTTAAAACAGGAGGAGGGACATCCACTGTGGCTGGTCATTTAGCATCTGTTTCTGCAACTTCTGAGAGACAAGACCAGTTCAGTCTCCTTGAGAGGCAACTTCCAGAGAAATGACCTATTTTGTATGGTTATATTGAATACTCTGCTATAGCACATGACACTAGGGTTTACCTTGAAAGATAATGACAGTTTACTAAGATGTATGCCCCCATAAGTCTATCCAGTGGGTTCTTCAAACTAGAAAACAACAGCCTTGGAAAATGGACCCCTTGAAAATCTTTATCTTCTGCAGCCCACATTTTTGCAGGATAAAAAAACCTAGAAAGGTTAAATCCTGGACTACAGGGAAGCAAAAGTCCATCCCTGGAATGGTTTAAACTCTCCAACTTAAGGACATGTGGGGATTTTTTTGGGTGGGGGAAGGGGAGTATTGATCATTCTCCTGTCATTTCAGATCAGAGTATTTGTCCTGATCCTTACCTGAAATTCAGTGAAGATAAAACAGGATGAGGCGATCTGATGAGATCCAGAGAACAAGGCTGCTGATTTCTTCATTCTGACTTCCTTAATGTTTTTTTCAGTTTAACATCTGCCAGCTCTACATTGGGACACATGCTTCAGAACATGCCTTTTATTTAACCACAGTCATACATGCTCTAAGGTGTCCACTCTATAACCTTAAAGATGGAGGTACAGAGAGGTTTCAAACCACATTATCAGTAAATGATCACGGGTCTTACTCATTTTAGGCAAGACAACTTGATGAGCTGAGAAATCATTAGCCAAGCTTCATGTTACATGCCTGTAAATCCCTAGCTCTTGGGAGGTAGAGGAAGGAGCATTAGGAGTTGAAGGTCATCCTCAGCTATGGAGTGAGTTCAAGGTCAGTCTGGGCTGCATAAGACCCTGTCTCAAAACCAAACAAACATACATGGATTTTCATTATGTGTAAATGAGAGCATCTACCACAATCTGATTCTCACAATCTGATTTTCTCCTGTGACTATTTCCTGAATGTGACCCCTGCGTCAGTGCATTTACATCACCTGGAAAATTGGTAGAAATGCAGAATTTCAAACCATGTTTTAAATCTGCTAAAGGAGAAGTCAAAGGTGAAATCTAACTGTGGCTTTTAATGATGTTTCTTCCTGTACCTTAAAGTCTGAGAGTCCTTGTTCTAGTGGACCAGTGGTTCAATAATTGAAGGCTACCACCATTCAAAAGGAAGACTCTATCAACTCTCCCAAAACAATGATACTTCTAGATATCTTGCATTGGTCCTGATAATTATATGAAAAGGAACAACCGGGTGAATCCTGATGTCCTTGATCTTTGTAATGACCCGTGTTTAGCAGAACTGCTAATAAAGTTGGCCAGTACCTACATATGCAAAATGAAAGACTAATATTTATCCTTGCTTACTATCCACATGAGGTTTGTGAAAGACTGCTACCCAGACTCTGATAATACAGTTTTTGAATTACCAGATATAAATTTTTCGCAGTGCCTATTAAAGCACACACCAAATATTCACTGTTTTCCACAGCTTTCCTCACAATACGTATGCTCACCCTGACGAAGTTATCTTGCATAATCAAATTTGCATTTATATTATCTTGCATGAGCTTATGTTTTCTTGTCTTTATTAAAGAAATCTCTTTTTAAAAATGTTTGAAGCCATGCCTATATCTGTCTATATCTGAAGATAGGGATTTTGATTATTCTGTTTTAGGTAGTTTCCAAAATTAGATGATAATTTATGTAACAATATTAATATTCCCCTTCCATAGGCTGCTACTAAAAGAATATGGGAAGTCTACTGGTTTATTGCACAGCTGCTGCCCCAGTGGTGTCACGAGTGTTTCTTTAGACTGGTTACTGACAGCAGAAATGCTGGGTTTAATGAAGCTTTGCACAGGCCCTTATCTCCTGCTGGGACTGACTCTGTTCTAAACAGCCTGACTATTGACTCATCATTAGACTCATATCAGAATCTGCTGGAGCTTCCTTGGCTTACTCAGAGGTCTTACTGCTTTATGGCCTATATTTTTGTATATATATATGGAATGGACAAAGTTCATTCTATGGTTTTATTTTTATTCACTATTTCAGATGATCATATGAAGGTGAGCTTATTTTGTTATTTCTAGGAGGCTGAAATTTTGAGATAGGCTCTTACTGTGTAAACAACACACCAGGTATAAACTGTGTTATTCTGCTTAACAACCTGTGTGAACACACAGAGAATGATAGCACTTGTGTGTGTGTGTTTCTCTCTCTCTCTCTCTCTCTCTCTCTCTCTCTCTCTGTGTGTGTGTGTGTGTGTGTGTGTGTGTGTGTTTGTGTTTAGGGCCAAAGAGAAGGATAAAGGATAACTAGAATCTCAGAATTGATCAATTTTCCAGTGGGAAAATTGCCCATATTCTATCACCACAGGTTCTAAAGGCAGATGACTCAGTCATGAGGTTTTGGGGTGAGGGGTGGTCATTGAATACTATCCATGAGACAAATAATCCGATATCTGGGAAAGGCAGAAAATTCCAGCAATAAGAAAAGGAAAAGGGCAAGCAGTAGGTGCAATACCTGCTAGTGTGGTTTGATGGGTCGGTGAGAATAGGAGACTGTTGATGCTGGAGCAGCTATTCAGAGAAAAAAGGTTGCCAGGCAGGACGTGAGAGATGGTAGAGGAGCCAACTACTATATTAGAAGGAGGACTGGGGTGGTCACTATTCGTGGCCACTGCAGAAGGAGCAGTTGAGAGCAGTGTAACAGGGTTTCAAGACTGAGGAGAAAGAGTGTTGGGGGAGAGTGTAGCAGGGATCGAGCCCAAGAGATCTCTAGGCTGGGAAGCAATGGGGGCAGAAACAAGAGAGTAGAGGCCTGACCTGAGGGAGTGACAGGCATAGAGGACAGGTAAACATCAATGAGAAAACGGAAGAAGAGAGTAGAAACCCAAACTCTGTTGATGCAAAACGACAGCTCCCATACAGAAGGCAGGGGACACAGGGCTAGGAATACAGAGCAGAAGCTCTAGGTGTGGCCTTATATAAGCTCTTACAACCCTCCCCTTCCCTAACTTCCTGCCTTTTTTCCTTATTGGTGTTGCCAGGTATAACCTCCCTTGGGCAGACTTGCTTTTCCCTGACAGCTGGCTTTTAAAGTCTAGCCATTGGTAATTTTCAACTATTCTTCACACTGTTGTTGTTTGGTCAAAGTAGAGGTTGAAAAAGCTCAGTGACAAGGAGTAAGAATCCTGGGAGCAAGAAGCAGGCCATTTTAAAAGGCCCCTTTTGTCCCAATTGGCCTCAGTTCCCCTAATTCTCTATCAACTCTCAGCTACCGCATGCTTTGAATGAATATAACACTCATGATAATTCCTCTGAATAATATTGAAGATTTGACCTTGTTGGAAATCAAGAACAAAAAACCAAGATCTGGGCAAGATACATAGGGGTATTTGAGCCACATATTAGATAGGGTAATGTTATTAGCTGCCATAGCAAACCTTCTTAGAGTTCAGGTGTTTCAAGTATGCTGGCGCATCTTCTTAGTCATCTCGTAACCCCTGTGTGTTTGTGTGTCTCCTTTTGAAGGGATGACTTAAGAATCTGAGCTCTGCTATTTTGAAGTCATTTCCTTTAGGTTAAACACATAGGGAGAGGGAGAGAAATAGAGGGAAAAATATGGAATTTTAAGCGAAACCTTTGAAGTAAAAATAAATTTTTTTCTGACCAAAACTGTTCACAAGGTCACAACCTCACTTCAAAGAAAACGGTATATATTTTAATGTGTTCTACAAAACTGACAGCATAATTGTCGAGGAAAGGGCTTGGCTAATACCTTCTGGTTATCATTTTCTGTTTTATATTTCTCCATAAACAGAACAGATTCAACCTTTCCCCAAATTTTATGTCCCCGAGTCCTGTCAGTCATCACATTCAGCTAAATTGCCATGGTCTTTAGATGAACTTCATCTTATCTGTGTCCAGCTATGAATTCTGATCTAAAAACCTATTTTCAAAAAGTTGCCTATGTACACAGCCTTCTCCCATCATCGCTCAGTTACTTAAGGGGAAACAATGAGACCTTAACCCCAGCACAGTCTGATCATGAGAGTTGATGTTACTGTTCTGTGGTAGCTCAAAATTCAGCCAAGCAGACTCTGTGAGAGCCTTCTCCTAAGGTGGAGTTACCTTGACTAAAGGAGTCATGCCCTGGGATACCTCCCTTGGCATTTTTCTCCATATTTGTCTTGGCAAGCCCTCTGCCATCCTCCTCTTTGCCTGTTGTTGCCCATAACCACATCTGAAATAAGTTTTGGGCACTTATATCTGTTCATACCATCATGTGTCCTTTCAGACCTGTTATAGGCTTGACAAAACTTCTCACACACCTCTTTCAAAGCTGGTTTATGTTACATTCCCTTTTTCTTCTCTACATGATTCCTCAACTTGTACACTCATCTTACAGTGCTCAAACCAGGCCAAACATACTCTTCAAGTACTCATTAGCATAACATGACCCTAAATTTCAAAATCTCTCCCTTCAGCCCTATAAAGCACAGCAGACCACAATTATCCAGTCACCTTACCTTGGAACTGTACTCCAGAGCTTCTCCCTAACCATAACCTAGTACCCAGTGATCAACAGCTCCCTTTCCTCTCCTCCCTGCTGCTCTCCAGCTCCGGTAGCTACCATTATACTTCCAGCTTCCTGGAGAGCAACCTTTTAGATTGTACTATGACTGAGATTATGTGATAACTTTTCTTTTTGTGGCTGGTCTATTAAACTTAACATAATGCTATCTAGTTCTATTCATGTTGTGACAAAGAATAGGATTTCATTTTTTTTTTCGTGGCTCAATAGTATTCGCTTGTGTGTATGTACCATCTTTTCTTCATCCGCTCATGGACACTTGTGCTATTCACATCTCCCGACTGTTGTAATGCAGCTGTGAACATGAGAGTCTAGATGTGTCTTCAACACACTGATGTCAATAGCTTTGTATTTACATCCTTTTGTGTGGAATCACATATTTTTCCCAGAATGTCCTTGGTGATTTACAGTTCTCCTACCAGTGTATAAGGGTTTCTTTTTCCCTATGACCTTGCCAGCACTAGCTATCTTTTGGCTTTTGTTTTAGTCACAGCACCCTTCCTTGTGTAAAGTGGTCCCTCACTATGGATTTTGTTTGTACTTCCTGAACTTGTCAGATTCACAGCCTGTATATGTAGGTAAAATTCTTTTTGGGAGGCATAAATGACATCTGACCCTCTCCTCCCTGGATCCCTATAACAAACAGGTACAATTTCACAAAACTACAGTCTGAGGAAACAATGAGTTTATTGGTCTTATAGAACATTGGGCGAGCGTTTATTTAGAGAAGAGTGGGTGCTCCCCTCCTGAGGCCAAACGAGAAAAATCTCCATCCCGGCAGGGATAGGGGCTTCCCCACAGCAGTGCAAAATGGCATAAAGAGCGTTCCTAAGGCTTCCGCAGATTCTATACCCTTAGCCCTTCTTTCTCCTTTGTACAACTAGAGCGGATTGGTTGGTTGGGAGATGTAGTGGAGTCTCCCTTCTCCACCTTTCTTACAGAGATTGTGATGATTTAAATGAGAATTTCCCCCATAGGCTCCAAATATTTGGATATTTTGTCACCAGTTGGTGAAGCTGTTTTGGGAGGTGTGGCTATGCTGGAGGAAACACGTCACTGGGCATGGGCTTAGAGAGTTCTTAAGCTTTGCTGCATCTCAGTGGTTCACTTGCTTCCTGTGCCCACTTGAAGATGTTAACTCTCTACTTTCTGCTTCTGTTCCAGCCACCTCCTGCCACCATCCCTCCCTGCCATGATGGAATATAATTCCCCTGGAACCATCAGGTCAAATAAACTTTTCCTTCTGTAAGTTGCTTTGGTCAGTGTTTTTGTTACAGCAACAGAAAAGTAATACAGAGATTAACAGTCAACAAGTTTGGCTGTGATGATCCTAGGCAAATGGGTGCAACCAAGCTTGGGAAGAAGGCATCTGTGCACAGTCTGATGGTCAGAGGACAGTCCTATGCCACAGAATGTCTTCTCACATGTCTCCTGTGGTCTTAACACACTAATGATTTTTTGCTGGGCACAAGCTTTTTATTTCGATGTAATGCTATTTGTCTGTTACTTTTTTTCTTGCATTTGGGATTTTATCAAACAAAGTTTCTCATTCCAATATCTTGAAGTTTTTCATTTTCCTGGTATTACAGATTATATTTAATTAATTTGATATGATTTTTTATAACTAGAGAAAATTTGGCCTTGTTTTACTTTTAAAATATCCAATATTCTTTGCATTGCTCAATGAAATGTTTTCCACAGTTTCTTATCACCTTTGTCAAAATCAGCTGGCTGGAGATGTATGGGCTCACTTCTACACTTCATGTTACATTCTATTAGTCTATGTGTTCAATTTTTAATACCAGTGCCATACTGTTTGCATTACTACAACTTTTAGTGTGGTTTGAAGTCAGGTGGCAAATGCCCCTGGGCCCCATGAAATGATTTTGGTTATTCGGGGCCTTTATATCTCTGTGCATACTTGATTATTATTTTTCATAGTTCTATGAAGAATATAATTAGGATCCTGAAGAGATTTCTCTGAATCTATGCATCACTTTGGGTAGCATGGGCACTGACAATATTGATTCCATTGTACCCATTGTTCAACCTTCGGTTGTCATTTCCTCCTTGAGACTCTCCTCAGCCTCTGAGAGAGTTCAGAAATTCTTCCAGCCTAGTAATGCTGTGTATCTTTTCATGTTTTTGTGTCTGGTTTCTAGCATCATTTTTTTATAGTTTCCCTCACTGAGATATTTTTATTTATATTAAGTTTTTTCCTGGATATTTTATTAAATTGATGTAGCTGTTGGAATTAGAGTTCTGTTCTTGATTTCTGGACTGTAACAGTGCTAATGATTCCTATATGTTAAATGTATATCCTATAACATTGCTGTATTTATTATTTCTGACCATTTTTCGTGATGTGCTTGGGGTTGTCTCCAGCATAAGAAATACACCACAAATTAAGAAAAAAAAAGACAAGTATAAGAACAGTTCTTTTTAATTTTAACCCATTATTTTATCTAGATGTCTAGGTGAGATCCTGGCATAAGTTGTCCATGTTGGGATAGTAG
>NW_008346927.1:1542211-1545184 GCF_000622305.1 Nannospalax galili
TTAAGCTTGCATTCTCTTCTCCAGTCTCCATTATTTACTATCTATTCTACAAATTACTCAGTCTCTCTAAATATCATCTCTAAAACAAAGCTAAAAATACCCTCTTCCTCATTTTGAAGATGAAATGAAGAGATTTACATTTCTTCATAGCATCTAAACCTGCAGAGGTTTCTCCATTGCTATTTCTGTGGTTGGTAGTCCCACTTTCTTTCATGCTTGGAACACTACATGGATGGATATATTATCACTTATTCACACAAAATACAACCAACACTTAGTAACCTGGATATGAACAAAAAATAAATACAGGGGCTCCAAGAGCTCTGTGTTCAGTAACCCTGTTATTAGTAACCCATAATATGTTGATAATTTTCAATTTTTATGTTTAACATTGATTCCTTCACCTGACCATCTTATACACATCCATAGATTGAATGAATCTTTCTTAGTAAACAGCATGTAGAAGAGAAGATGGCTTTGAATTGTGTGCATATTCTAGCCATGGGCCTCAATGATATATGGCTGCTTCAGGAAATAGCGCAATTCATTCCAAAAGTTCAGGATAGACACACAGTATACAGGAACAAAAGCATAAAAAAGACATGCAGAGGGCAGCAATACCATCAATGCATCCATCATAAGCATTGGCAACAGATTTTACCATCAATCTGTCTTTGGGCTTCAACATTCACTACCCATTTTGCCATTCTTGATTGTTTTAAAAAGACACTAACTTTATTTTTAAGTTGTATTTTTATTTAGTATCCTAAATTAAGGTAGTGAATAGTACCTTGCATTAGGTGCATACATTGATTAGGTCGTACATTGATATGCTAGTCCTTGGTGTTCTATTCTACATGTCTAATAGGCATGTTGAGTAGGAAATAGCTTCCAATTTGTTTATTATATATACAAAATATATTTCTTCTCTAGGTGAAACTTTGAAATACACTAATTCATGAAACACACTATTTCTGGCTTCTATAAACAAAAATATGATTTCCAACACAGCATTTGGATTTGGCAGGCTCCCTTGTTTTAAGAGGTTTTGTACTAGGAGTATAGTAGATATCACTGTCAAATCTAAGGAAGCACAGTTGATGTAAAAGGAACAGCATGTTACACACACAGAGACATACAGACACAGACACAGACACACAGACACACACACACACATACACACACACACACACATGACCTTATAGAACATTTTGCTGTTTGTTTTCCAGTTAGGTGAGTTATTACTCTGACTCTGAAGGGTTCTAGAATTATACAGTAAGTGACAAATATTGGCAAGGCAGGATGCTGTTTCCTTCTTCAACTACTATTTTTTATCTACTTTATTTTAGTAGGTCAAGGTATCACACCCTTGAGCTCTGAAAGAACCACAAAAACACTCCCATCTTAAATACCTGTATCCTGCTTATCCATAGGACAAAAATTAGAAATTAAATTTCTACACTTATATTTGGGTACTGTTTTTATGTCATATTTAACCATTACAATTTTCTATATTCTGAAAAGGATATTTAAATGAGATCAGTGACTTTTTTAGGTATCCACAGCTTTTTTAAAAATTAAATCTTTCCATCTAAAAGCCAGTGGGAAGTGGGTGGCTGAAGGGAGGATAGAGGCTTTTTCAAAGCTAAGATAAGCTTGTAAACTTATCATTCAGAATTCTTGTATGAGCCTATGTATGTAATTTTCTCTGGAAGAACACCAAACTTAATGGTTTCATTGGTATCATTTTATCAGCATGAAAAATGCTATTTTCTATTGGCAAGTTCCGCAGATCTCATTTTATTATCTAAACTACATTCACATTTTAGTAAATCATGTGGAAAAGGGAGTCTCTTTCCTACTTCTGCACTTTCTGCTCTCTTCAAGGTTTTTCTTTGTTTCCTCATGCTCCATCCTTCAAAAGTCTGCTCCTAAGAGGATTACCACTCAACTAATTCTACTACAAAAATAAAGGAAATTTTACTATTCTCTTTTCCAGCTCTCAGAAATACCTAATATTTAAATGAGCTCCTTATTCAGGAAAGTGTCCCTTCTCTCATGTTTGAAAAGCTGGTTAGTATGTATTAGCATTGTGCATTGGCAGTACAAAGCAAACGAGGTTTATTACATTTACATACATGCATATAATAAACTTTGATCACTTTCACCACCTCTGCTATTCTTTCCTACCACCCCTTCCTCATTCCATCACTTTTATGTCATTCATATGTGTGTACATAATTTACTCATCTAGATCTATATGTTTTCTGATTTCACAAATGACATAAAACTTGATACTTGTCTTTGTGGGACTAGGTTATCTCACATAACATAATGATCTCCATTTCTCTGATATATTCATTTTCTTGTGAATAACATAATTTCATTTTCCTTTACAGCTGAGTAAAACTCCTTGTGTATTTTCTTTATTCATTTATCCACTGATGGGTATCTAGGCTTATTCTAATAGACACAATAAACGCGGGTATGCAGGGGTCTTTATTGTTTGCTGGTAATGATTCCTTTGACACAATCAGAAGAGGTGTGTCTAAATCACACAGAAATTCTATTTTCAGTTTTTGGGTGACGTTTCATACTAATTTCCATAGTAACAGCACTAGTGTATATTCTCACCCTCAGTGAATAAGAATGCCTTGTGTATGCGGCTTCATCAACTTTTGTTGCTGTTTGTTTTCTTGACGATAAGAAGTGTGACTGGAGTGAGATGTAATATCAATGTTGATTTTAAAAAGTCTTTAAAAGTATGTGTCTCATGTGTGTGTAAGTGGGTGCTTTTGGGTGTGTGTGCACAGGTATGTGTGAGTATATATAGAAGTGTGTGTGTGCATGTGTGTGTGTCTGTGTGTGTGATTGAGAGAGAGAGTGCATTTGTAAGACAGAGGTCAACTGGTGCCTTCCTTGATCATTCTTATTTATTTATTTATTTATTTATTTATTTATTTATTTATTTAT
>NW_008346927.1:1545211-1546909 GCF_000622305.1 Nannospalax galili
AGAGCTCACTAATTGGCTAGGCTGCTTGCCGGTGAGCTCTGGGAATCAACTTGTTTCTGTTCCTCCAGCTGAAAGGTTACAGGATCTATGCCCCCACACCTGATTCATGTGATGCTGGCGACATGAACCGTCCAAATGCTTGCACAGCAGGCACTTCCAACTGAGCTATCTCCCCAGGCTTCAGTGTAGCTGTGGTTCTCATTTCCTTGATGGCTAGAATATTTCACATTTTTCGTTAATTTATTGACCATTTGTACTTCATATGAAATGCATTTGTTGCTGGCCATGAGGACTTATACCTATAGTCCCAGAGCTTGGGAGGCTGAGACAGTAGGATTGTCTTAGGTTCGAGTCAAGCCTGGGCAACAATAATTGTAGATATAGAGCCCTAATGTACCTAATGTTGAGGAAGAAGAGACTTCATGAATGAGATGGGAGCATCTACTGAAATTCTGAGTGTCTTCACACCAACTATCAACATTGGGAGTGAGATTTAATACTTAGATAAAAGCTACCAGCATCTGATTATTTTGCTAGTTCGCACTACTTTGTGCTGTAGTAAAGCAAAAATATCTAGTAAGTAATTGCATTTTAACGTCATAAAATAGCCCATTTCATATGAAATATTCATTGAGGAATTATTGCTAAAGGACATTGTTCTTTCTTGAAGCTACCCAGCTGTTAGCACTAAAAAAATTTGGCCTTGCTTGTCCCTTGGCCCATACTGTGTAATTTCCTTAGGTTGTGGATGTGTGCTTTGAGTTTACCCTTACATAGGGCATGGCATATTTCTGTCCTTTCATTTTAGAATAGGCCATAGAATATTCTTTTTTTATGCTTTTGACCTGTAAGCTGTTCAAGGACTGAGAATAAAATAACAGCAAAAGATGTAAGATGCTGTCACTCTTTTGAAATGCTTCTTCAAATGTCCACAGCTACTCAGAGGCAGGAAGACCTTAACCTTTCGATCCTGAGGACACAATTTATAATTGCTTTTTTAAATGGAAGTGTAGTTGACACTGAATTTTCACAGTGTAGCATTATAATTTATGGTCTTAATTCAGAATTGCAAGGCAATTGTGATCTTGTACCTAAATTGTAGAGAACAGTTTCCAGGAAATATTGGACTACAGTACTGCTTAGCCTTTTTGATTTCTGTTCCTATCATACAAAATAAAAAGTTAGGCTTAATGCATTCTAAGACCTTGGAACAATTCTGAGATTATTATTTTGTGATAGAAATTGCAGCATATCAGTAGCATGCTTGCTATGAATTGATCAATGAAAACAATGAGTTACACAAGGTAGAAATTCATGTCTTAAATGGCCAAGTCAATTCAACAGCTGTGAGAAATTTTAAGAAGTGAAATACACAGAATACAATTGTTGTGAATATTGTTTTATGTTATATTCATAATAAGATCAAGATTGATATCTAAACTAAAGAAAACATAGTATGAAAGTCAAAGAAGAATCTATTAGATATCTGCTGAGAATTTCAGGAATTAGAGAACAGAACAGTTTTTGAATAACAGATAATATCAATATTACCTAAAAACAGAGGTAAGATTTATAATCATTGTTACTATATAATTATTTTATGGTAAAGTGATGACAGCTAATAGCTCCCTAACGATATCACCAAAGAGGAGAGAACTGAATTCCTTTAGAGCCAACTGAGTCTTGGTATATATATAT